>NW_018128114.1:185668-219719 GCF_001952655.1 Monopterus albus | reverse complement strand
CCTGGAGCTCTACGTCTCTGACGAGCAGTCACCAGCCACATCAACCTGATCAGTGTTTGATTGTTGTGTCTTGTTTCTTCTCTTCTTTCTCTCTCCTCTATCCACTCACCCCAACCGGTCGAGGCAGAAGGCCGCCCACCAAGAGCCGGGGTCTGTCGGAGGTTTCTTCTGTTAAAGGGAGTTTTTCCTCTCCACTGTCGCCAAGTGCTTGCTCAGGGGGATTTGTTGGGTTTTTTTCTCTATTATAATAATAATAATAATAATGAGGTCTAGACCTTACTCTGTTAAGTGTCCCGAGATGACTTTTACTGTGATTTGGTGCTATACAAATAAATTGAATTGAACTGAATTGAACTACACAGCATTTTAAACTAAACTCCCCTTAAGTCCATCGGCTCCTCTGACAACCTTCCTGTGGTGTTTATTTGCTAAGCCAACACAGTGGAATGATGTGTCAGGTTAAAGTCTTCAGATGTAGAGAATCACTGTTACCATGGAGATACTCAAATCTTGACTTCAGGTGTTCACATAATTTATCAAGCTCGCCAACAAATTTTAACCTTGAGCAATAACAAGATAAACTAGCACACAAAAATTTGGACCCTGAAATTATATTCAGATATTTTTTGTGAACAAGTCTTTTCTGGCCAGATGAAAAGGTAACAAAAACTGTTTAAAAAATTCAGAATCAGTTTTGTGTGTGTGTTTGTGAGATTGTGTGAAATTCTTTTGTGCTGCTGTGCTGTCCCTGTACCACAGCGATGCAATGAAACACAGGAAACAAAAAGGGGGGAGTTTTGGACAAAGAAAACTAACTTTGGACGATACCCACTTTATTTCAAGTCTAATGTTAATTTAAAATAAACTTGGCAATATATTTTATACAGAAAGAGGACAGTCCCTGTCAGGTTTGCCCGGCTGCACCTGCCTCTCTCACTTCTCTCCCTCTATTTTAGCTCCCTTACCCCTGATTTCTTTATCTGACACACCTGCTTCACGTCCCCTGAATCACCACCAGCTGCACCTGATTAGTTTCTTCCTATTTATACCGTGCTCATCGTCTACTTCCCTGCCAGTTCTTTCTATACTCTAGCCCGTTTCTATGCCGATCATTTATTTTGTCTACTATATGTATTTGCTCCTGCTCTTCATCCCTAGCTCCGTTCCTGCCTTGTGCCCCGTGTCTTATCTTCCCAGCCGCTATCGCTTCTCCGGACCACGGACCTCCTCAACTCCACATCACTCCACCACGCAGGTCGATGCACAGTCTCCCATTAACTGTTTCTCTGACTTTGTCCCTCAGCAACCAACCACCACGACCAGTCCAGGAGTGAATCCTAGCGTCCGCAGCCTGGTGTCCTCCTTATCATCCCATCACTGACTGTATGTTTTCCAGGACTGCCGCTCGACACCCGGTTCTGCTCCGTATTCCTTCACCTGGTTGTACACATATTTATCATCACTGTAAATAAAAAGAGCACTTCTTGCACCGAAGTCAGCTACCTGGGTCCGTCATTTTTTTACTCGCTCACCTTCCTACCAGAGCGTTCCTAACAGTCCCTCATCATTTGCATTTAAAAAGAGTCATTTAAGGACAAATAATTACAGTAAAAAAATCATTTTCAGCATTTCCTGTAAGTAAGAATTGTTTTAGGACAGACTTGAATGTGAACTTATCCTGTAGTCAGCTTTGAAAACTGCTGCAGACTGGATTTCTACAACTGGACTGGCTGATTTGTCGACTAATGGTTGCAATTTAAATGTTTTTAGGGCTATTTACAATATACTGAATGTTTCAGTATACATCAGTGATGAGCCCTTATTAAGAAAAAGTGTACAGAGATAAACCTTAACCCTTGCAGACTTTTAACTGCTGTTATGAAACACTATAGGTTGTAAATAACCAGTAAAACTCATTACAGCAAAAACCAGCACAGACTACAGTGACAATGACACACACACATTTTCAAGCTTCCTTAAAGGGGACTGTGTTTCAAAAAAGTTTTGCTATATTTCAAGAATGAGGACTCTGACAATTATGGGAAAGCAATTTAACTGCTGCTGCTGTGCTGGTAAAGCCAAGGCTGAAAAAGAATTTTCCAGGAGAAACATTAATAGTTTTTTACTTTCATGTCCTCATCAAATAACACTGAATGTAACTAGTAAACATCTATATTTTCTTGCATCAATTCTGTCTTTCAGCAGCACTAACATTCACAACCAAAATGCATTAGCATTCTACAAACATAATAACAAGGCTGATACCGTGTTGTCCATGTTTACTGGCAGGCATATATCCTCACCATCTGCTGTCTTGAGAGGCATTACGTGAAGGTGGACCTTTTGCAGAGTGGCATGGAGATAAGATAGGATACTGTATGTGACAGGGAGGGAAAAAACCATCATACTGCCACTTCGCCATGTGGCACATCTCATTACCCTAGCCACCCCTGTTGACAGCGGGATCATAATTAATCTTCATTGAGCCACTGAGCTGTCTGGCTGTCAGGCTCAACAATTGGGGGGGGCAGAGGCGGTGGATAACAATGCCCTCCAGTGTTGTGTTAAAGTGAGATTCAATGAAGTTTATCAGCAGGGTTTAAGAAAAAAGGCAACTTGTGGCTGTTGACTTTCAAAGGGGGTAAAGAGTAGAGCAACAACAAAAGGCTCGGGGGTTTGAGTATAAAAGTATTAACGTGATGTGGTGCCATAACGATACAGAAATTAATTTAATGTAATGCAAGTTTAAATCTGCCTCCAGAGACTCACAACTACTGTGGTGCTAAGAAGCTTTCCCCAAAGAAATGTGTAGACCTGACCGCCCACTCATTTGATTTAAATATCAGATCATTTATACCAGCCTCAGTCTCCCCAGACAAAAAGATTCAGGGATTTGTTTACATCTTGGCAGTAACCAGAGTGTGATCAGTTCACCAAACTGACTAACTTCTTTTTGAGCTCATCGGGGTATTGCACTGCAGAACTGCTATTAATGGCATGCATGCATGCGTACAATGTGATTACTGCTCAACTCATATCCACTGATGCATTCAGACTGTTTGACAGACCTTCTGAAAGAGCTGGCAGATGAAAGGTTTGAACTACAATCTCTTTCAGGGTACCAAACACAGAAATACAAGGTCTTTACCTGAAATATAAACACAGTGTACCTGGTGTTCACACACCGTTTCATTTCATTAATGTCAGTCACTGTACACAAGCCTTATGCTCAGTCCCACAGCTGACAATTAACACATGTCACAGAAAGCTTGTTTCAATGTCATCCTGGGTTCAGAAAACCTGGTGTTAGCTCCTATTATTTGCAGTATTTTGTGAACCCTCAAAGCTTTGGTCCTACATGCAATCAAAGAACTTAATATACATTCATTTTTTAATGTCCATTTTTCTCAAGCCTGTACTTTGGTGCTTGACATTTGGTAACGGTGTGGGCAGACTGACGCTGCTCTCTGCTGAGCAACGATGAAATGCAATACATCTCTTCACTTTGTTTTCTGTTTTGTTTGGATTCTAATGTGACAAATTCAGGTAGGTCAATGACAAACTTAACAAAAAAGCTAAATAATTATTATTTTTTTTATTTATTGACAGTATGTGCACTCGTAAAACACATACATTTTTCGCTTGTTTTGTTTCATTTGAAATTTTTAAATATTTCGTACACTGTCACACTAAGCTTCGACAGTTCATAAAACTGTAGCTCTACATGCTGCAGTGTAAAACCTGCACAATTATGCATATTTTCTTAAGATATTCTTTTTTTAACAGTTCCTTTGGGTAATGTGGTGTTTGCCTTAGTACCTTTTCAGCTGATTTTACCTCATGACCTGACGTAAACCCTTCTGCTTTGCTTTTCCACTGTTTATCCTTGTGTCGGCTTCCATCTAGACAAGGGCTGGGCTGCACACACTCGCACACACACAGCTGAGCAGAGGGCATGTATCATTTATACCTGGATTCGGTGCTGCCACTCAGCCACAAAAAGCATTTTCTCCATAGAGCACAGTGATAAAGGAGACATCTGTAAAACTGTTGACAGGGCACCTTGAACTTTAAACAAAGTGAATCATTTTTTGTATTACTCATTTTTTAATCAATGGAGGCTTTTTAAAAAGCATGATGCACAACATGAGCAAAGCTGGAAGACAAATTTTTATACATTTTTTTTCTTTGGTTTATGTGTGAGGCAAGCAACTTTCATTCCAGTGACCGTGCGCCATGTTTCTGTCTGGAAACCAGGTTTTCCTTAATATGTCCATGGTCAAGGATCACAATGTGCCACTAAAACCAGCCAGTACCAGAGACTGCATGATCAATGTATTAAACAGCTTTTGAACAAGCAGAACTACAAACTTGCAGAAATGCGACATCTTCACTGCTTTGTCCGCTCAGTCCACTGGCCGAAGTCCATTTTATATCTAAATTAATAAGTGAAGTTCTCAGTTGTTTTAACCGGTGCATGTCTTTACGAACTGTGCTAATAGCTCCTTGACAGGTGAAGATGTTGGCATTTAACCAATCATGAGCCAGAGCTCTGTGAACCCCACCTTGCGTTAATGGATCTTGCTTTATTGCTACCTACTGAGGGGTGGTGAAGTGTAGCTCCCACAACGCAGCCCTAAAGCGGGTGCACAGCAATGGTGACAAACGCACACCACAGGAAGAGTGTTACGTGCCTCGACACGTGTTGGTAGGTTCCTATGATGGAAAAACCCTAATATCCTGTAATGATCACAGTTCACATATGTCACCAAAGGTTTGTTTACTTTGGGGAACTCATGGTAACCTTATCTCTACTTAACAACTACAATACATGGACTGACATGGTCTTTTTTATGTTGGATTTCATGCATGACAATTTCCATTTCTTCATCTGAGTAACACTTAAAATACTTAAACCTCCCAGTGTTATTTTGAAGTCTTTGACAAATGGCAGCTTTTTCATGTGGGAGAACAAAGAATTCACCCAATAGGCCCCAAGATGTTTACAAGAGGGCTATTCACAAGCAAAACAAAGCAATCCCCTTGCTTTTGATGGATTGGAAAATCTCATACAAAGTGGCTGAACATGCATCATTAAATACAAAAAAATGTGTTGGCATGTTCCCAGAGCTGCTATTAACCAGAATTCACACACAAACATGTTTTGTTTTGTCGCTAATTCTGAGCTGAGCTCACACTGTGCTAAACAGCTGATGCTGAGAGGAGACTGCAGACAGACTGTAGAATCGGACACACAATGTAACATGACATATGACTGGTTGGCTGCATTTTGCAACCTCATGGCTTAACCCCCAACCATAACCCTCATGTGTAAAAGTCACAGACAGTATGAGTAACCAGGGCACTTAAAATCCATAAACATCATAATGTGACACACACTGGAACTGGGGCATGAATAATAGGCTACTTTACTGTGTGTGCATCGATGTGTCTTCAGCTTGAGTCATGCAGTCAGTAGGTTTATAAAGAGAAAGATGATAAACAATGATCTACACCATGACGCTAAAGTAATTTCACTGATGTCCAGAGGCAGGCAAATCAATGCCAACACCACCCCACTGTGCACCATTAAAACACTGAAAGCCTTGTGAGGGTGTGACCCAGTGAGTCACCTCTGCTTTACTCTGGTATTTTGATGTCGATGTTAATTCTGAGGTTAATGAGCGTCTAAATTCTCTTTGGGTTCGCAGTGATCTTCTCTTCATGGATACTATAGAAAACAAGCATTTTATATTTACTTAATGCTGAGCTTTTCAGCCATAAAACATAAGCTCTTTATTCATTTTGATGTAGGCTTAGCATATGTACTGCATATTGTACAATAAAGGCTTTTATATGTCCTCAGGACAAAGACTGTTTGTGATGTGGAGGCATCAAAGAAACTACATGAATAGTAACCTGGATAATGTTCACATGGGCATATGAATAATCAGGTTATGCTCTACATCATATCATGAACGTGATTAAACATAAGAGGGACTAGTCTGCATTTAAAATATTAACTGATGATGATGTGGACATGACACAGAAAATGAATAAAGGTGAATTTGCGATAGCATAGATCAGTGCCATCAGAAGCGCCACTAGAGCGTCTTGCCTAGGGCACCAGAAACAGCCCAGCCTGTAATACACACAAAGAATTCAGAGATATAGCAGTCTTCTGTCATTCTCATTGTTTTCATACCGAACACTTGCATATTTGTAATTAGTTTCACATTGGGAGCTGTATATTCATGCAAGTTAAATGAACCTCTGTGCCCTTGTTAATTTTTTCAGTGAATAAATATTGTCACCGTGAATTTGTAATGCAGTCAGACATCAAGTTCAGAAAAACATGTCTTTAGAAAAATGACTCGGCCTATTTATCCATCACTCCAACAAAATCTTTCTGCCTCTCAGAGACTGAACATAATATATTAGCTGCCTTTTTATCATATCATCTGTCACCTGAATGGTAACAAATAATACCATTGCCTTCTGAATTTCAATCAGAGGCTACTTATGCAGCTCCATCAACAACAAACTGAAGTTATTTGTGTAAGCAGGAATACACCATTGCATTTCATTCAAGGGAAATCATTAGGGTCTCACTGATTACATAATCAGAGATCAAGTAAATAATGGAAAGGAAAGTCATTTTTAATAAACATGCACTAGAAAGATTCAATCAGACTTAAGAATAGCCAGAACAGGACATTAAAACATGACCTTAGACCTAAATGACAAAACTGGACGTTTGTGCAGCTGTTCTAAAACTGACTAGTGACTATTTTCATCCATTATCTATACTGCTTATTCCTGAACAGGGTCATGGGGGGGACCCCAGCTGACACTGGGTGAGAGGCGGGGTCCACCCTGGACAGGTCGCCAGTCTGTCACAGGGCCGACACTTAGAAACGCACAACCACACACACTCCTAGGGGCAATTTAGAGTCACCAGTCAACCTAAGCTGCATGTCTTTGGACCGTGGGAGGAAGCCGGAGCACCCAGAGAGAACCCACGCAGGCACAGGAAGAACATGCAGACTCCACATAAAAAGTTCTCAAATGACACAATTGTCATCTGTCTCGTCCGAGACAGTGACGAGTCGGCCTACAGAAAGGTTGAACGGCTGGCCCTGTGGTCGCAACAACCTGGAGCTGAACACACTTAAAACAATGGAGATGACTTTAGGAAGAAACAATACAGTATGTTAAGACAGAATAGCCTTAAACATAAAAGTATCAGGCAAAGTATCTGGTGATAATGAAAAAAGTTTCTTGTTAAAACAAGATTTACACTACAGTTCTTGTGTGTACCATGAAATACAATCCTGCAGGCACCACTGATATTCACTATAGACAGCTCCTGCATGTTTTCCTGCACACAAACACCTTTTGCACACTGATTCACACTTTACACAGTGAAACCAGTAGGAACAAAATGGTTGTGGTCAAGATTGGCCCAGCGCTGCTACTGGAAATGAATGAATTTTAAAATTAACATCTGAGATCAAAGCATGCATCATGTTGGTTTAAACATGATGTTTTTACTTCCCCTCCTTTTCCCTTTCTTGCATTTCATAAACTGCATAAGTTGGAAATACCCACACTTCACACACACAACAACCTCGTTAAACACTCTATATCCTTTTGCAATGTCATGCAACTGTTGTCTTGTCTCCCATGTCTGGTACTCTTTTGTTAATGTGTTACTTTGTTTCAATAAAAAAAACAACAAAAAAAAAACGATGTGTGATGCCTTAAAAAACAAAGTATTGGAGTTGTGTATTTCACCCAGTGTTAGCACGATATAATGTCAAAGAAGGCTTGGAACAAGGTGATGCACAATAGCCTACAGTATATATGATGCATGAGAAATGATCCTTTGCTGCAATTTACCTACGATGAATGTGAAACATCTGTTGCATTTCGAAATTCTGGAATGTACTGGGATGTGAAGCCAGTACACTAAACCCAGTGGGCTACCATTCTTAAATCCCCAGGATGTATCCTAATGAGATGAAAAGAGAAAATGCAGATACAAGCTTTTACCTAGTCTGGCTGTTGTTATGTTAGTATTAGAGGTGTAGTGCTATTTGATGAAGTACCGGAGCGTGCACTTTCATCTAAGCTTCCTCTAGGTCCATACATGTGCAACACAATCAGCAGAAGTGGGGCATTCAAATTAATACAGCTGCAACTGTGCTCATTTACATCATTGGTGTTTGTAAACAAGCTGCTATATTGAAAATTGTGGTGCTGTAATATTTTGCGCATCTCACAGTAATTTGAAACAGGTTTAGTGAATATCCCCCTTAGTGTTTAGTGCTAATTAGCAAATATTAGCATGTTAACAAGCAAATCTCAGATAGTGAACATTAAGCAACCTTACCAGCTAAACCCCAGCATGGTAGCACTGCATATTAGTACAGAAATTAACGGTTCTACACAAGCCATTAGAATACAGTAGATGTTGACTCTTTCTCTTGTTTGGTGTGCTAAAAGTTTCTTTGTGCCAGCTAAAGTTAGGATGGTGACTTTATATACAATACAGTGTCCAGCAGCGCAGTGGACTGCTCTCGGCTCGGAGGCAGCTGGGATGGACCATCACACAGTGGAAACATGCACTGTGGTCAGATGGATCACAGATGTGGTCAGTATATTATACTTCACACTTGACTAGACAAGTGATCTTTTCTTGTTAGACACTGACAGTCAGTGGTGTGCAGGAAAATTTGTATTGTCCAGGTAGCCTACATACTGTAGGTTGAAAAAACTAGAAAAATCAACTGGACTAGGTTTTTAGGTCAAAGACGTTTCACCTCTCATCCAAGAGGCTTCATCAGTTCTGCCCGACTGGCATTGAGTCGGAGATATTTATCCCCATCGGTGGTGTTTCAGTCCTTTGATGCCCAACAATGTCCCCTACCAATTGAGTCGTTATAGCCCAGTAGCGGTGAGCGTCATTACCTGGATGACTGAGAACATCCTACATACTGTAGGCTACCTGGACTCATTTGTCTTTACAGAGGCTCTTTGTACCAACATTCATGTTGTAATGTAAACTTATGAGTGCTCACACCTTTTCCTTGTTGTCAGAAAGTGGCGACTCACCTATCTCCATGACTCATGCCATGATATTGCTGAAACATCAGTCTCACACCAAATTACGCTCTCATTATTACAACTTCAAATTTTGCGACGAGCTATGCTGAATTCATCATCATCATCAGTGTGTGTGTTCTCTGAACATACTGGAGTGTGGTTATGTTTTAGCTGTAGAATAAAAAAGTCTGTTAGAATTAATTAACTGCAGAGCAACACAAAAACGCTCTACTAAAATACTCTCATTTGCTATGTTTTGCATCAGCATTTTAAACTTTAACTGAAACAGTTTGGAACAGCAGTTTATACAATATACTGTCACTTGCAAACACAGTGTAGTAGATCATGTAAATGAGGGAAAAACAAGGCAATAAAATCTAGTGAATATTAGATATGGTTGTAATAACAGCCTCACAGACTACTTCCGATGTCTAGCACCGAAAATGCTAGCATAAATATTATAATTATGCTCCTGAGCTTTATATTTTGCTGTGTAATTCTGGTAAAATAGCATGGGAGCAATTTAGTAGGTGCTTATGCCTGCGTTACATTTCATGTGTTGATTTATCTCTGGGGATAGTGCCTAGGTCTATTTCAGGCTGGGTGCTACAATTGAGTGTGCAGGAGGTAGTATTTAGAGCACAGATAAGTGCAGAAACCTCCTTGGTATTCTTTTGAGACATTAATATATGTCTAGGAAAACTTAAAGGAGTAACAGGCAGAAGGCACTGACTTAGACATGCTGGAAATCAGCCTGTGCAAAGAGCCAGATGCACCAACAACAAAACAAAACAGTTTTTAAACTGATGTGGTCTTGACATATAATGTTACTTTATCTAATGTGGAAGTGAACAACTGGCTTTTTACACATCCAGCAGAAGCAGAGCTACATTAGCATTCTTTTAAAAATGCGTTTCTGTCCATCTGACTAATAAAATCCCATATTCAGTCTACTTTTACCTCTGCTTTGATCTCCAGCAACCTGGACTGAACAATCAATTGCTTTTAACTTGAAATCAATATGTTAAAGAGTGCAGTTTCCAAATGGCAAAAGCTTTAATTATATAATTAACTCTCTCAACAAGCTGGAGCAAATGAAAGTTTAAGCTGGAGACAGTTGATTTAACTGGTTGTAATAGCCACTATCTTAAATAGAACATTGATTCTGTGAGTTAGCAAATCAACAAAAAAAAGAAATCTTGGCCGTTGTCTGGTTAATGTGCATGACTGCACCTGGCCAAACATAGTTTTTGCTGACCGAGAGAACGGGAAGCCTGTTACTGGTCTACAAGTGATCACGTAACATGAATCATTTACTGGTTCTGGCATTTTAAAGCAGTTGCCATAGCAACAACAAAAAAAACACTTTCTGAATGAGTAGCACAAGCCAGTTTGTTCTGCTACACCATCCTATCCACACTCACAGCACTGATTCTTTATACTGACTGAACAGTGAATGAGTGATTGAAGCTCAGTTTTTCACAGACACATCTGATTCAACTATGATGTTAAATGTAAAAGTAACGTACAGGAAAGTTTAATACAGTCTCAGTACCGTAACGTGATGGGTATTCTTAAAGCTCTTCTTTGAAAAGTAAATTACAAATTGTTCTACTTCTGCTGAGCTCGAGGGCTCCATTGCTGTTAGAAGAGCACCTGTGGCATCAGACTGATGATGTATCACAGACCTGCATGAACAGATGGGCTCCACCCACAATCCACAGAGGCATCTCCAGCATCATCACGTTCTGATTTAGCTCAGATCATGAATATTCATTAGTCTTTTCTCCCAGACAATGTTATGAAAGCTGAGGCCAGAGCTCCATGGAGCATATGTGACTGGATATAGATTATATAATCAGCTGCACGCTCATTAATCACTGGATTTTTGGGCACATGACCACAAAGGGTATGGGTATGACTCATTTTACAAGGTAACCATCCAAGTAAACACAAGCTGTAGAATTAAATGTCTTTGTATAAATATGACTATTATCCACATGCAGCTCATACTGGCTAACTTTAAATTTATCAGCCAGAGGACTGAAACACAGAGGTGATGGACTTCTCTATTAACCAACTTGTCACTCATAAGCTCTTGACCTAATCTTGCGAACAGAGGGGAACATGGTGCTTTCAGTGTTTTGGTAGTCTGCACCTTCCTTATTTTGTTTGCTGTTGCACATTTCAATCTGCTCCACTGATTGGTTTTCGCCTGCCTTGGCTGACAGCCCTACAGAGTTAATCACAGGGCCAGAGTTTTATGCCACTGCTGGTCAAGCAGAATCAACTGGACATATTATGGTAATGTACTCACACCTGAAGAACAATATACAGTAAACCTCAGTATTCTAATAAGACCACAATCCCACTCAAAGGCAGACAATTCATTTTTCCTTGGACTGGCTATTTTTGCTCCATCATTTAAAATGCACTGTGTAAGTGGTTCAGTTATTTTCTCTCCCTTCCTTCCTTCAGCAGGTCTGGAGTTGGTACATTAAATGCTTTGTAACTGCCAGACTACAGGAAATATTTGCTTCACAGTAACTTGTGAAATGGATAAGTGGCATTTCACCCATCTGGTTTCTCACATAGTTCTGCATGTCACTCACTGGCCTGCTGACCGACCAGGTCTGATATAGACATTCTGACAAGAAAACTCTAAGTGGTTTCATAAGTAGTTGCTATCCATTCACATTTTTTCAGTCAACAAAAGAATAATGTCATGTCGACCTTCAAAGCCTGCACTGGCATGTGTCTGCATGAATCACATCTTTCACAAGCAATAATGTTATTTTCTTTAAAATGTCAGCTTCACAGAGAAGAGTGTAAACTATGTTTGCTTGCTGCTGTGTGGTGTGAGCCTTAGACTGAGCCAACGTGTCACTCAGTCTAAAGGAACCAGTGGCAACTGATACACAGTGTACAGGAGCGAAAAGAGGCAAGTAAACTTTTTCATGGTCACACAACATTATCAGAGTTCTGTATGAGAACAGACTGTTCAGCTTTCTTTAAAAACATTTTGTTAAGTGGTGTATGGAATGAATGCAAACTACAGTTGCAATGTGAGGCTGGATGACAACTTTTATTCTTCTAATCCACAAAGCTAAACCTTTATTATTGTTACCTTTCTGTTTCACTGTGCCTTAGCGTTGTGCTGTTAGGTGAAGGGCAACAAACCATAAAGGAAATCATAAAGTCACCAAAGGGGTCTGTCAGGTACAAAGCTGAATGCTGTTATAGCCTTGCAGACCTATGGATTGATTGTAAATTGGAACCAAAAAGGGATGTTCTTACTCACATCAAATACAGCAGCGGAACTGGATGGTCTTTGTGGAGCAGAGACAGGAGGGACCAGAACCAAACCTGTCTGCAGCTCTAACCGACGTCTCCTAATAGCAGTGTCTGCCCCCAGTTTGTCAGCTGCAACTCCTCATGGAGTTGAAATTCTCTCTCACACTCCTCTTTCTCCAACTTGAAGGCACGCTAAACAAACTTTTAAATGAGCATCTACTGTGGAACCAGGAGACGACTACAAAAAAAGGGGTTAAAACTGTAGCAATGTAACCGGCTTTTCAGTTACCACCTTATGTGTCTCCACCCAGAATTACTCTGAACACAAAAAAGCAAAATAATAAAAGAGTGCTCGATGGAAAGGCTGAAATAGCCTAGCCAGACACCCACCTGCCTAACCTAAGGAAGCTGTGTGAAGGCTAAACAACAGACATCCCGGCAGTAAGACTCACTGCGGTGATCACCGTAGGCAGACCCACCCACACACTCTCACAACTCCGTACCATAACTCCTTTTCACAGTCCAGGACAAGCCCAGATTGGTACGTTCCCTGAGGTTCTAGGGGATGGGGAGAATAACACTGTTGAAATGGCCGGGTGAAAAATGAAATGAGACGGGGAAGTGGATTCACAGGTGCAATAAAAAAGAAAGATTTACTAATCAGAAACCAAACAGAAAACAAAACGCAGCTCCTGGGGAGATAAGCAAAACGTCGTCCTTCCAACTGGAGGAATAATCGATCCGCACAGCCTGGACACTGCCAAAGTGGCACACTAGCATTTGCCAGTCTCTCTGCTCCTGGCTTTATGCTGCAGGCCTGATGACCTGAATGGAGATAGCTGTGTTCAATCGGCCGCTCCATGGGGAGGGGAAAGGGCCTTTCCTGAGACACAGGAGAGAAAAAAAAGGCAAACACAGTACACCACACCAAGGGCTGTAACAATGTGCAGACCTGCCAACCTTTAGAAAGTCTTGTGTTCCACCCGCCCAAGGGGGTGGGGGGCACGCCAAGGCAAATATTGCCATTATTGTTGCCAATACATAAATACCACTCTGAAAATGCACATCATTCGATCTTCAATTTTTAATTAGGCTAATGTTAATGCAATTTACAAACTCGACTCTTGACATCACCCCGAGTGCATTTACCTTTCTAAAGAACAGCCAGCGGGAGTGAGGAGGGGGGTACAAGGAGGATAAAATCAAGGTCAAGAGTATCCATGTTGGTTCAGGGATTCTAGCTGCTGTCTCCTGAATTTGCATTGAGGCTACACATTTGTTAGTCATCCCTGAATATGGCACTATGATTGGACATTTCTTGGACCAGGCTTTCCAAACTCATCATTCCCTTACCTATCCACCAGATTCTCTCAGATTGCCTCATTTCCTGCATTGCAGGTCATCCAGATCACTACACATACCAATATTTAATTACATCATGTCCATAAACAGTATAATCCAGCCTCTTCCACTTGCACCTTCCTAACTGTACCTTGTTCCTGTGAAATTTGAACATTTTGTCATTTAATTTGGAATAAATGCTTTTTCTGTTTAATTCTAGTCTCTCATGATTCTGAAGATTAGATAATCATGCGCAACTGCTGATGCAAACATTTCTTTCAATCACAACAACTTGCTGAGAGTCTCTGGTGTTGCAGATGTTCGAATATTATATTTTCATGTTTACAACCCTAAATCAGAAAAAGTCGGGATGGTATGAAACACTGATCCATCTGACCACAGTGCATGTTTCCACTGTGTGATGGTCCGTCCCAGCTGCCTCCGAGCAGTCCACTGCGCTGCTGGACACTGTTGACATTGGGCTTCCTTTTGGCAAAGCACAGTGTTAAACAGCATTTATGGATGTAACTATGTATTGTAGCACCTGACACAGGTGTAACAAAGTCATCCTAAGCCCATGTGGTTATATCACTTATAGAATAGTGATGATTCTTGATGCAGTACTGTCTGAGGGATCAGAGAGCACGGTCCTCCATCTTAGGCTTGGCCTTTTACACACTGAAATCCCTCCAGATTCCTTGAACCTTTTAATTATGCTACAAACTGTAGAGGGCGACCTATCCAAGTCCCTTCCTATCTTTCTTTGAAAACATTGTTTTTAAACATTACAATCATTTTCTCACACATATGTTGGCAAACTGGCGGTCCTTGGCCCATCTTTGCTCCTAAAGGGCTCGGCCTTTCCTGGATGCCACTTTTATACCAAATCAATGTAATACAGGACACAATGATTTACACATCACTACTTTTTTAAACTACAGTTTTAATTTTGATTTTACAAACTAAATCTGTAAACCTAAAATTTCTTCCAGAATGTCTAGCAGCTAATGCCAGTTGCTCAGGTTGGCAACATCCCAGACTATTCATTAAAGTTTAGTTTAAAAGGTATTTGGGCTCTGGGGTTTAGTCTGTGTTGGAATTCTGCTCCTGTACTGACCAACTGGCTTTGATGTAGCTTTCAATTTCATGGCTTGTGCAGATCCATATTATTCCCTCAAACCTTTTAATTTTGTTTTACTCTCTGTTCGTCACCCTGTACAGACCTCAATCTGAAATTGCACTAACATGCTGACATTTTCAAAGCCCATGCCAGCTCATTTTCATTGCCCAGTGATCATTATATGTATATGTTAATTCTTGTTCCTGATGAATTTGTAGTACATCACTGGTATGAATTTACAATGTGTTGTACTTAGTGTCTTTTAATGAACTTCTTGCCTGTATATTCTTTGCTTTGATTTTTTTTGTGTGTGTGCAGTGAACCATATAGCCCAAAGCCTTTCTGAATTAGTATCCAGGCTGTGTACAAAGACAGAGAAGTAGGCAGGCAGAGACCTTGAGGAGGTAGAAGTAAGTTGCAAGGCCTTGCTACTTCTTCTCATTAGAAACATGAAGGAAAGAGGTACGATAATACACTGCCAGCAGTGAACTACATATGTCTTACTCTCCCTCAAACAGTAAATGTCCAAATACAGCTATGGGATGAATAATAGATCCCCACATCAAAGTGGGGGCTTTCAGTTTTCAATGCCCAGGGCTTGAGCAGACCAGTCTTGTATATTTTTCTCTCAGTCTCTGCCCAGCCAAGGCTCTCAACAACCCCAGCAGTCTAATTTCTTTCAGCACTGTCCAACTGATAATGTGTGCATGTGTGTGTGTGTGTGTGTGTGTGTGTGTGTGTGCACGCGCCTTTGTATTACTTACATCATGAGGACTGAAACCTGTTAAGACACTCACACTGTGGGGACTCAGCCATCACTGAATTTTAGGGTGGCAACATGGTTTAAGCTTAGGGTGAGGTTAGGTGTTAGGCAAGTAGTGGTTATGGTTAAGGTTAGGATAAGTCTACAGGAAATGAATGTAAAGTCCCCACAAGGAATGAAAACACAGCGTGTATGTGTGTGTCTTAATGACTAACTATATCATAAGGAACAGACACGCATATGAAGACTAGATTTCTGACTGCACTTGCTCACATGTCTTACCTGTGTAAGTAAACATGGACCTATTTGCCAGTACATATAAGATCTTGCATCAAAATTACACAATTCCCTTGTGATTGACACCACACCATTTGACAATTTCATTCTACCCCACTCTGACCTTGGAATTCGCTGTGTTGAAAATGTCTGTGCATGTTGACACACCCACAGTCCTGTCTCAGCTGTACGTTTGTGTCTTTCAGCGCACTGCTCTGAGTTTTTGGCGTTCAACTTTACTGTTTTTTTTATGTAGTTCAGTCTGACCACTTATCAGCCTTGTTTAGAGACACAATATGCAGCCTTTTCTAGCCAATTATCTCTAACTGTACACTACTGCCCAGAACAACAGACTTACAGAGAAATTATTTATGAAATGATAATGGATGTAAAAAGAGTGGCTTGGGGTTACAAATCCACAGATAGTTAATACCTGACTCAACTCCCCTGAGCATTTTAGTACTTTTTAGCTTGTTGTTTTGATTTCATGGCTATTTTTGTTCAGTCTTGTTGCTTATTTATCCTTGCCTCCAGTTGCAGCAGCATCTGTTTATAGCAAAATGCTCTAATAAGGCCACTACATAGTACCTGCCCCATCGCTCAAAGCCATGTTCCTTCTTGCCTTCTTCGGGTTTCTAATATGTGCCAAACTCACTACACGCTCAGCTCGTTTTGAGTCAAGAATCCACCCCCCCCCCAAAAAAAAACAAAAAAAACTGCCCTGCATTTGCACTGCAACAACAAAGGTCTGAGTAGGCTGTAATGCTATTTCCATTTTGCTCTACAATGAGCATGACAATTGCACTACATCACCACAAACAAGTTTGTTTGGTCATATAGACCATTGACCAATTGTCTTATAGACTGAGATGCAAAATATAAAGTTGTGCATAAAAAAAACTGCAGTATTATCCAAACAAGAAAACATAACCTTAAGAGTGTTATGGTGTGTTTACCGCTTGTTGTGCTGCCCCCAAGTGGCCAAAAAAATCAACTAGACAGCATGCAGAGAGCGCTAACCTCAAAGGCAGCTCAGTTTGCGCACAATTCCATCACTCCTACAAGCAATACTCTCATGATAGTCTGATCCTGATGATATTATTCCTTAACCATGAAAACATATCCCTGGCAACTGGAATGTCACTGAGATCATATTAGTTTGGAAGTTATTCAAGAATGACAGACATGAGCAATTAGTAAATAAATGGCTAAATAAATGTCCCATGCTGATTAACATAACGTGTACTTACAGTCCTTCACAGTTGCAAACTACTTACACCTTTGGCTGCAAATATGTCCACTTTAGAATCTGTTTTCCAGCAGGCATCCGGCTACACATATTAGCTCCATTCGTCTTCACTTCAAGTGCTCAGCAGCACAGTCGCCCACTTTCACCACAAGAGGGTTCTCACATACAGTCAACAGTGTTTCCAACAATCACAGTGGTGGAGAATCCTTAAAAAAAAAAGACCTCCTGGATCCAGATGATTATCCAAAATTTAGTCGAATGTTCTGTGGGCCATACCCTAGCTCTCAAAAAATGTCATCCAAATCCATTCATTACCTTTTGAGTTATACTGTGAACAAACCAACTAACAAGCTTAAAGTTTATATGAATGCTTTGGAGAAGAGGCTAGCAGTCTGTGAACCTCATCTTATTTGTAGCTTCTAGTGTCGTAACAATATCTTGGTCTAGGTAGCACTACATACTGTATTGATTATAGTGCTAGCTGCATACTGCTGTATGTAAGTTTCCCTTGTTAAATGGATACAAACTTGTGGATCGCAACATTGTGGTACCGATCAAATAATGCATTTCAGTCAGCACCTCTCCACTATCAACAATACTCTTTTTTCAGCTCATGTCGTTGCAAATTTAAGTGAAAATTCAAAGCTACACCAAGCAGAAAGCAGATTCCTGAACAAATTCATCAACAACAGGTCTTTCACCGTCAAATCCATGCGAGTTTTGTTTTTCTTTGTTCCATTTCTCTCACTGTGCTGTCAAGCATTGTAGCTTAACAGTGTTGTCCAAACCAAAATAACAGGGTTTCTCTGGATTGTTACATGCTGGACTGTTTGACCACTCAGTTGTTTACTTTGGCTCTCTTCTATTTCTTACTGGGAAAAGTCGCATACAGTAGTGCAGTTGGCTTATGTGAGCTTGTGTGCTGCTCTCCACAGTTTTAGAAGAGTGGATGAGAAGGTGGATGGAGTCAGTGAGAGCCTTTGGGACTTAATCATATACCAAAACATTGAGCTGAGAGCAGCTTAAAGCTGAAGAGAAGCAGCAGTATTTTCACATAACAGTGTGTCATTTGATTCTACCATATTGCTTCATGGGGGTTTAACATTAAAGGCTATGGTGGCAAGTAGTAGAACCACAGGGAGCTGATTTTCTAACACTGTTTATGGACCAGCTTTCAAGCCTTTATCTAATTAGAACAGAGCAATGACAGGTTACACTTTTGAGTGAGAGCAAAATATAGTTAAGAAAACAACTCGAGATTGGCAAAAAGAAACCAAGAGCAGAAAGGTCTTTGCAAAGCACAGCGGTTGAGTCTGTCTGAACTCATCACTGACAATCGAGTCTACCTGTTGTATTACTTTGGTGTGCAGTGCATTTCTAAAAAGATAGATAGACAGACTGTATTAAAGGCTCATTCTAAGTTAAAGAAAACACAACAATTCTTATTTTCTGGTGAGTACACATGAATGAAAACATAATTATGCATACCACAGTCCATTTCTGTCCTTTTGGATCTTGCACACTGCAAAGCGACAGCTTTCAGATGTAGGGCACTTTTCCAAGATGTCCCTCAGGGCTTCATTCCAAACTACCCCAAGACGAGTGCACGGGGGGAAGATTAGGCGCCAATCCCAGCTGACATTGGGTGAGAGGCAGGGTCCACCCTGGACAGGACGCCAGACTGTCACAGGGCTGAAAAACAACCATACACACTCATTCCTAGGGGAAATTTAGAGTTGCCAGTCAACCTAAGCTGCATGTCTTTGGACTGTGGGAGGAAGCCAGAGCACCCGGAGAGAACCCACATATGCACAGGGAGAACATGCAGACTCTACACAGAAAGGCACCGGGTCAGCCCAGGAACCTTCTGCTATGAGGCGACAGTGCTACCCACTGCGCCACTGTGCCCAATAGGCTACATTTCAACAGTTATGTATAACTGAAGAATCTTTAATAAAATCCGAGTACTGTTGTGAGGTTCACACTGCCTGGTTTAAGTTTGTTAACCATGGTTACCTTTCATGCCCAGTTTAAGACAACTTTTAGAAAAGTAATCAAAAAGTAAAAAGTTACATTACTTTGAAGTAATTAAAATAGAAACATTATTACATCTCATGCCATCCCTGGTAGGCTAGTGGTTAAGGCGCACCGCTCTCGCCAATGCGGCCTGTGTTTGAATCAGGGTTGCGTCAGGTAGGGCATCCGGCGTAAAACACGTGCCAAATGTCAACATGCGAATCGTCAGTGTGACGATTTGCTGTGGCGACCCCTAAACAGGAAAAGCCGAAAGTGACTTTCTATTACATCTCATCCACCCATTATGCCCAGTTTAAGACAACTTTTAGAAAAGTAATCAAAAAGTAAAAAGTTACATTACTTTGAAGTAATTAAAATAGAAACATTATTACATCTCATGCCGTCCCTGGTAGGCTAGTGGTTAAGGCGCACCGATGCGGCCCGTGTTTGAATCAAGGTTGCGTCTGGAAGGGCATCCAGCATAAAACACATGCCAAATTTTGTGTAAGTGTGTGTGTGTGTGTGTGTCTCACTGTTTGACCGTTTGTGTGGTACCATGTTAATTTCAATGTTTCTGTTTTAAGCAATTAAAATGTGTGCCTCACCCCCTTTCCTTTGCCAAGCTGCATTGACCAATAGCAGAAACTAGTAAAAGTTCCAGAAATGCTCCTGTACAGCTGGTGAATAGCTCGGTGGTTAACACCACTGACTGTGGTACGGCAGGTCAAGGTTCAATTCCCTATCATCAGGGCGTGGCCAGCTGCGGGTCCTTTGGCAGGGCCCTTAATGCTGTCTGCCTAGCGAGGTACATCATGAAATCTACAGCTGGGGGGGGAGCCAGGAAAATGAGTCAATTAAATAAGATGACAAATTTGAAAGACGTGTCACTACAGAAGTTACCATGTTGAATATTTTCAGGTCTTTCTGATGAATGTGATTTGTGAAAAACTAATTGATCGTGTGAGCGTAATCGGTATCTCTGCCTTCTCTTACCTCGTCCCATTTCTGTCTTCTGTTACATCCTCCCCTAACGCAGCTTAGCAAAACCGTTTATCGTGCCCCGAGGCCGGAGGGAGTCCGGTTTGGGGACCACAGGATCTTGTCTCTGCTTGTTGCGGATGACATTGTCCTGTTGGTTCCATCAAGCCAAGATCTTCAGCACCTTGATATCCCCCCCGGAGGAGCTGGAGGAAGTGTCTAGGGAGAGGGAAGCTGGGCATCTTTGCTTAGACTGCTGCTCCCGCGACCCGGTTCCAGATAAGCGGAGGAAGATGGATGGATGGATGGATATTATTACATTTTAACAAGGTAACTAGTAATCTGTAACCTATTCCATTTTGAAAGTAACCTTCCCAACACTGTTCTTAAGGTACTGTCAGCAAAATCACTTAACATATTACTGGTCTCCTGTTGGTTACACCACAACACTTTGGGGAAAAAAAGAGTCTATGGGGGAATAATATCTGTATGAAATCTGATGACAATCCACCAACAGGCACCAACAGGGCTCAAACTGCCCTAACCTTATACTCACTCCTGCTTTAAGTTTAAGTATACATTATCCAGCAACTGTTGTTCTAAATAAATACATATTCATTTGCTGTAGAATCTTGATGTGTAAAATGTGGCTCATTTTATATGGTTCTCCCCTGTAGGGGACATAAGGATGTCTCTTCACTAGACTTTTATTCTGAAGCGGCAGTATTGATTTTGCACTGACAGCAGCTTATCATTAGAAAAACATTGTGAAGAGACCTGCCTTGGCATTGTGTATCCCTTGTATTTTTCTAAACAAACAAGTTATTCTGAGCAGCTCTAAAGCAGTAAAACCATTCTAAATGTAGATTTAAAGCAACACGCAGCACTTTGGCAGCAAACCTCTGCTGTAAAAATAACAAAACAGGCAGAGCTGTGTGACACATACTGTGAGCACAGCATATGTGAGTAACCCTGTTTCTGAGAAATAAAAAGAAACTGTGACCAGCAGAATGTTTCTAGTTTGTTACAGAGGCTATTTATATGTCTGAGAAAGCAAAAATGAATGTCACATGTAGGTGTCCATCTTGGTTCCGTGTTACTAACTGTGGCTTTCGGGTGAGACAGAGGAGGAAGTCGCTCCCAGGCAGAAACATACATTTCCAGAGACATGAGACATGGCGATGCCTTTGATATTTCACGGAGCATTTCTTTGCCCATTTGATTTTGATACAGTTAGAGACAGTGCACCAGATGGAGCAGCAGCCCCAGTAAACAGGCTTTTTCCAACCTGGGATTCAATTTTGGGCAGCAGATAACTGACCTGATATGCAAGCTGCAAATAATATGCCAGAGATCATCCAGATGAGGTCTGGATAATAGACTAGTGAAAGACGGGGCAAATAATCACCTAAGAGATGAAAAAGATGAAAAGAACTGGCCGATGTGGTGCTTTTTGTGGTGCTGTGTACTGCACTGGGTTCAGTCACTAGCTCTAGATCAAAGAGGAAAGCTAGCCCCAGTGGTCCACGGAAGGAAACCTTTGATTACTGTTTCTTTGGCTGAGTCTTCTCCTAGATTTAGGTAGGACAAGAAAATGAGCTGACCAGTGTAAGATGGATGACAAATTACATAAAAATCCTGAATAAATGAGAGATGACATTAAAAATGTAGGGGTCACTGATTAATCTGTGTGTATTATTTATCTTTTTAGTCACAGAAAGTCAGAAATTGGGTAAAATGCCCTTTGTAGAGGATGTTCTTCCTGCGTCAGTGCAGGACGTTCAACCTGCCTCAGGAGCTGCTGATTCAGTTCTATAGGGGAATCATCGAGTCTGTTCTCTGCACTTCCATCTCTGTCTGGTGTGGCTCGGCAACCAAACAGGACAGGAACAGGCCAAATTGGTCTTTTTAACCAGTGTATTGCAGAAGAAAGAATTTTTGGATTTAAAAACAGGTGAGAAATATATCAACAAGCAATTCAGCACCTGTAACGCCACACTTTTGGTCGACTGCCTCACTTGTCCCCTGTAAATGTTTCTACACAGGTCGCACCAAAAGTCGCCTGAATGACAGACTGAGTGAACATAAATATGCCATTAGAACAAATAACAGGAACTACACTACAACGTTTTGAGGAACATCATTCGTCTAATGAGGGTAGAAGGAAATGAAGCTACTGAACAAAGCATCGGAGGGGATGAACATTAAAAAGACCGTTGCAGAGAGAAACCTCGAGTATTAGGTATTTCTCTCATTTGAAATACAACAGCTCCGTGCTGGAGGAGTTTAAAAGGCTAGAGCCCCACTACAGACATGGATGACCAAACATGTCTAAGGAATGCAGACAAATGGTTAAATAAATGGAGCATGGACAAGCCTGCTAGTGTCAGAAATCTGCTCAGAAGAACAGCGGTCTGTGAAAGGATAGACAGATGCAAAGCTGCCAGACATCCCATTTATCTCTGGAAAAAGTATTAAACTTTTTCCAAGAACTGAACTTTTTTTATCAAAGATGTCATGCTCTCAGGGGGATAGTATACATCAATACATCTCCTTCAGGGTGGTATTAGGACTCGCAGAAAGTAGGGCACAGACCCACAGGGTTATCACATGGATGCCACAGGAAGCCAAATAAGTATTTTTCAGTGCCATCTGTTTACCTAGTAAGTTCATCTTCTCTACTGTACATGGGAAAATCAATGATATCACAGAGATGGTCGTCACAGTCCATGATCCAAATTTAAATAAAATTACAGCTGCCCTATCAAAAAAACTGCTCTGCTTCCACTGACTCACAAGTTTATATGCAGATACATTAGATTTGTAAGCACACAAGCAAATGATTGCTTTGAGAGTAAACAGAATTTGATTCTTTAAAATTATATTCAGTTTATGTATTTGTTGTATAAGGTCATACTTCCTCACCACACACTGTGGAGCTTTAACTGGCGCAGGGTTGTGTCCTACATTATTTTTTGTTTCAAAGACCGATCCACTCTGTGTCACTGCATCCAAGGAAACATTGGCTCATTCAGCTCGCTGGTTGACAATGGCTGTTTTAGAAAGATGAATACTGGACTATACTGAATAGTGTTCAGGTGGCCAAAAAAATGCAACAGGTTTTCCAAATTAAATGGCAAAATAAGGTGCTGGTCAATGCACTCTAGAGCAACATGCAGCTGTCTTCCGGTCTGACCCCCTGTTGTAAGGCAAAAACAGAAATGACCTGGTTAGGTTATAGACAGCTGTGGTTCACAGGGGAGAGCGGTCATCCCCCAACTGGAAGGTCAGCGGTTTGATTCCCATTCCCCCCAGTCCACATGTGGAAGTGTCCTTGGGAAAGACACTGAACCCCAAGTTGCTCCCGATGGCCAGGTCAGCGCCCTGCAGGAACAGCGCCGCAATTGGTGTGTTTGTGTCTGATTTGGTGCCGCAGATGGCTGCCTCAGTTCTGTACTGGAGACAAATTGTGTGTGTAACATACTTGGCCAATAAAAGTGATTTATTTGATCTACTTGGAGTTATGGTGGGTACCCAGGATTAAACCTTAAATGGCTGGAAACGAGCAAAATGAGCAGCCATTGGGACAGAGTACATCAGTGTCTCGTCAGTTTTCTTCTTCACCACCTGTAAGGCTAAGCCCACTTATTTTCTGGCCCTTTTGTGGTTTGGTCCACAAGCTTCTCAGACAAACTGGTTCTTAAATGTTCAGCTTCCTTCACCAGCCACTTAAATTTGGCTCCTTGACATTTCTTTTGCGGTGGTGTATAATCGGTGCATGTGCGTTGGGAGGTCAGGGAGAGCTGCTGTGACTCAACAACCACAGAGTCCAGTGAACCCAAATAATTTGCTGAAAGTGTCCGAGAGCTGCATAGAGCTGAGGTGATTGTTATGACTGATCCTTTCACATTAGTCATTTGTTCCAGCTTTTACTATTTGTGACACGCTGTTTGGTTGCATAAGGAGTTTCCTTACTTGAGTTTATACAGTACTAAAAGATTTATAATAGAGCACATATATTTTCATTAGACTTTGAAGAGTAATGCTGCAATGTAATTAAGGCTGCTTATTGCAAATCTGTGATCCCCTCTATAACTATTAATCAGAATTTTCCAATTGTCCACTCTGAGACTATTCATCATAAATTAATAAGAAGCGCACCCAGTGTTCTCCATCAGGGTCCAGTTCCTGCCCATTAAGGATTTGATTTTACATGAAAAAGGAGGCAGAGACAATAATAGAGGGATATTTCTACAGTTCCTGGAAGCACTTTCACAGTCCTAGATATGTCTATTCTTCTTGAACACAGCAGCTAATTCCACAGCAGCAAAAGAAGAAAAATAAAAGCCTAGTTGAGTCATCCTTTTCCTGCCTGTATACGCTCTGCTCCCTTTAGTTGTGTATTCCTATCAGATTTTGCAGTAATGTGATATGCATGAAGCCAGTGTGATTGAGCTAGAGAACTCAGAGCCCCTCTGGAGAATAGGTAGGGGGCTCTGGATAAATCTATAGATACTGTTATCTCCTGAATGCAGCCTTTAATATCGCTGTCAATGAATTTGAGCTTTCCAGTCACAGATATGAGGGTGCGAGTAGAGTGAGGGGCAATCTAGGCCCAAATGCACCAACTCATTCTTCCAACTGACAAGCTGCTGATATCCTTTTCTAAGCACAGCGTGCCTTGTGTGTAAGCTGATCGATGCTATAGTCTGAAACAGTCCATCTCCTTCCCTTCTCTGCCACGCTTTAATATCTCTGTCACTAAACAACTGATGGCTTGCAGAAGCTACAGCTGACTTCTTTTAAACATCATTCAAGAAATAAACAACATAACATCTCATAAAATTCTGTCACTTGATGGTCATGACAGAGTAGGTCAGCAGATACTGTAAGTCCCAAGTATGATAACGTGGTGCTCAGGACAAAGAAACAGGTCAAGACAAGTGTTCTAGTTAATACTGTAACCAAGCAACAACATGGTGGGACTTCCTGAGGCTAAAACTCTATGCTAGCTACATTAAGTGAATAAAATCAGCTCCATATACCCCACTGAACAGACTTGAGGGCAGCTGATAGTATCTATATTATTCATACTTCTCAGCATAGAATTTATTATAATGTGTGCCTGTTAAACAGATCTGCAGATATGTTCTACAAACTCCTGCAGCAAATTTCACATACACACAAGGATTGGTTTCCATTATTTTGGCTCAGTGTGAGACTGCTCCCTAGTGGTTGGAACAAGTCATTACAACAATTTCCCCTGCAGCTCTAATTGACTGTGAACAATATCTGTGTCTGTTGCTGCAGTGGGCTTGACAGTGTGATTTATGATACATGCTTAAGGCTATGACAGTAGCATGAATTTGTTGAAAGTTTACTTTTTTAGCTGGAGCTTTGCATTAAATGAGCAATGCTGATAAAATGTATATAATAATCTGAGGGGTCTGATAGAGAATCACTATGAATAATATGGTTGGAGAAGTTTCAGGCCTGACAGTGTTTCCATCAAGGAAAATTGATGACCAGACAAAGAAAAAAAAACTTTGTAAATCAGGACCACAACTTTTAAAAAGGTTCAGTCTAACTGTACAAGGTTTACAGTATCTTATAAAATCTTACAGTATTTAATCAAATATCCCTCATGTAACAACACCGTGTTGCTCTTTGGTTTGGCGATAACTTATCCATTAAAGCAGTGGTGACGTACAGTAGTGTATATAACTACTGCAAACTATATCCAAGGTCAGTGCTGAACTAACATGGAGGAGAAGTTCATAAAGTGCTCCACAGTTCCATAACAACTTCAATGCATCTGCTGGTGATGATCAACCGCTTCAGAACAGCAAATGAATAACTGAGACTCACATTGTAGGCTCTGTATAACCTTTGTAACCTGTAATACTGGACCTAATAATGGCCATGTCAATAAAGCCAGTTTGAATTTCATAACTAAGACAGAATTTCTCTGTTTACTCTCAAGAATGTGTGTTTGTATTAAATATGCATGTATAAATAAGACCAACATGTTTTATATGGAGCTTGCAGTTTAACCTACAAATCACTTGAAAGCCCATGTGAAAATATTGGATTGCAGTAAGGCTTATTTCCCATGTCACTTTTAATAATTCAAAACCTGCTAACGCATTGAGCGCGATACAAACATAACCGGTGGCTAACAACCCCCACCATCTGCCTGTCCTCCAGTGGAGCTGCTATCCCACAAGGTCTGCATCTATTAAGCAGCCTTGATTGTATATGCCTTGAGGCGTCGTTTTTATGTGACACTCTACAAATGACATCACAGACCCTTCAGCTATAAAACGGTCTCTCCGTCATTAAGATGTATTTGATTTATAAATGCCTGACACACTGCTCAATCTAATGACTTTGTTTAAAGCAACAGCACACATGTCCTCTGGCTGTAAATATAACCATTGTATACATCTAAAAACCTCCTCTTTCACATTGTATATATGTAAATTAAATATATAAACACACAGTATTTATTGATAGTGTTGTTTTTGCCTCTTTATTTAATTTTATTTTATTTAAATTAACTATTTTCTGGCTGACACATCACTTTAAGAGCCATTGTACCAAAGTCAAATACCTTGTGTTTAACATACTTGGCAAATAAAAATTATTCTGATATCTCATTTTTTGTTCACTATACGATGCCTCCAGTGTTGAATTGTTCAAAAACCAAAAAGAAATATAATGCAGGAGGAGTAAACTGCATCATTCCTCTCATGGGACATGTTTACACAGAACAGACAGGAGAAATGCAGCTCCTATAGATTTATTTCCTGAGCATGTTCTCTTCTTCAAAGTCAATTTGAGCTCAAGCTTGTCTGCATCCTATGGAGACTCTCTTTAGGAGGATTAGCCCAATAAGGCAGTGTTGCAGCACATTAAACAGCTGCTTCACCAGTCCCTCCTTCACCTGCACTTCAGATTTTGACTTTCACTCAGCCATCTTCACACTCTGCAGCACATGCAAAGGCAGTAGAGGATAACACACAGAAGGTGTAGGTTTAACTGACATTGGGCGTGCACGGCCCGTAAACCAAAGTGTACTCAAATATAGATACAGAGAAGCTGCACAGATTGATCGTCTAAATGGAGCTGCACTGGATGGTATGTGAAGCAGTGCAGAGCTGCTAACATAGGCTTAACATAATCAATATGGTTTATGTGAAGATCTTAAAAAGATAAGAAAAGTGTGCAGAGCTTAGGAACAACATAACACACTGAATATCTACAGGAATCTGAAGTCACCTGAAAGTGAACCGCATTGTAAGTTTGGTCTGGATCTACTTTAAAATCCATGTCTTGTCCATTTCTATACAGTAGGTTCATAAACTTTGCTTTCTATTTCACATATGGCTCATGGTATAAGCACTCAAGCACATCCCTCTTCAAGATCAAGTTTTTAAAAATCATCTTACGTTGTTTTCAAACATGCATCATCACATACACGTTCATACAGGTTTATGGTGATGTTATGTCTGGATCCTGGAGAGGTCAGGATGGATTTTGGTCATTTGACCTGATCAGTTTTTCAAACTGTACACATTCTGATTGTGTTCAGTATGTGGGATATTAAACTGTTCAGATATTAAACATATGTTTATTGCTGTTTTTCTTTTTAGTTGTTTCCTGTTCCCAGATACTTTTGATTAGTTTTTTATTTTATTATTCTTTTTTGTGGTACCAAGCATTTTATATGTGCAGTTCCAGGATAGGTATTAAAATCTAATTTTAAATACCACCAGGAGAACAGGTTAAGGCTAAATAAGTAAGTAAGTAAATAAATAAACAATAATAATCAGGCATCTTTCACCCCCACCCCTTCTTCCAAGTCGCTCTGGAAGCCATCCACATATTTTCCCCATTGGCTGAAAACAACAACCATGTTCAGGAAAACCATTCACGGGCTGACAGTCGCTATTAACAAGTGGAATAGAGCCTCCTTCGTTCCACTGGCTGCTATATTCAGATCACTCCTTCTATGAACAAATGGGATGATAAGAAAGCAGCTGTATCTTATTACCTGTAATCATAACTGACAAGTATCTAAAACTGAATTTGTACATGTGTACAACACACAGAAATATCTCATTTGTTAAATAAAGATAGTGCTCAGCCCGCTGGAAAGGAAGCGTGACAGGAGAAAGTACAAGCTGAAGAGTGAAATTCTGAATTTTGAATCATCTTCATATAACATATCAGCATGTTTGTTGGAGCCTCCTACCGCCCATGGCGAGGTCCTTTTTTTCAGTATGACAGTTTTTCCCCACTAGTCTATTTTGTTTTAGAGTTTTTTTTCCTTTTGTATTCATAATGAAGACAGAGATGATACAATACACTGAACTATTTACCAGTAGTCTATGTTGTGAGGCTAAGTTTGTCTCAGGTTCAGCGAAGCTGCTGCTTAAGGATGACAAATAACAACGCACCTGCTTTTTATTGACAGCACATTCATCCTCTACACGATCTCTCTCTGGTTACTAACATGAAGTCAGTCAGTATCTGTGGTAACCACTGACAAATACACAACAGACATCGCCACTTCCCTCCACTATGCAAAAGTAAAGCCAAAATATAGTGACTATGGCAGCTGGCATCTTGCTTTTTTGCAACCAGATTTTGCACAATAGTGACCTGAAATAGTGACAGCATCAATCAAAATTGTCAAATCAAGTGAAATATATTAGTTTTTATATAACATACCAGAAAAATGACCACTTCTACACACATCTGCATGATAATGTCTAGCAAAAAGCACAAAAGCAACCTCTGGGAAAAATGCTTTTGATTTGTACTTTGAGTTTTTAGTGTGGCTCATGTTCCATCCACTAACATGGGGGAGGGGGGATTTATGAGCTATACTGCAAGCAGCCACCAGGGGGCGATCCGTGTCGCAGTGGCTTCACTTCCGGGAGCTCTTAACACGTCCATCATCTTTACAGTCGATAAAGTCTAATCCATGATGTGTGTCCTTAAGTGATGCTATGGCAATGCCCCTGTCATTACTTCTACTCTCATTACTAGTATTTCTGACAGTACCACTACTTTCTAATACTTCTAACATTAACAACAGACAGACTAACCTTCTTGGAAGAATGTTTTTATTCCTCCTTCCTTTCTCATCCTTATTTGCTTCTATAATTCCTGCCTTTCTTTCCTCCTTTCTTCCTCCCATTCTTCCTTCCTCTTGTTTCTTTTCTTTCCTCTGCCCTGCACCTTTTCTTACCTTCCTTTCATCCTTCTTTACTTATATTTTCCTTTCTCCTTTTTCTTTCCATCCAACTTGTTGCATCGTGTCCTATCATGTTTCCTTTCTTGCTGCTTTCCTCCCAGTCAACCCAGCACAAAGCTCTGTATCACAGTCAAGCAATATGCACTGCATTCATCCAGATAACCTGCAATCAACATGCAAAGGGGAAGAAAACACTTCACACCTGCACTCTAATCAATGATGCAGTCTATCACACGTTTAAGTCTGCCATTCCACTTGGCTTCTCAACACTGCGCACCACATGCCTCATAAAACCAAGAACATGGAACTGCTGGGAAACTGTGATCACATTTGTCTATTTCAGAGCTCGGACTGGCTTCCCAACTGTTTCACCAGTTCCACCTCTTTCACAGGACACTGACACCAAATGAGCCAATCAATCGAACAATGTGAAAATTAGCTTTGACTTGTCACTCAAAAGTTTGTGATGTATGTAAGAGTGGATATTATTGCTCCTCTTCTGCTTAATGTTTCTTTTGAAACAATGGAAGCAAAAATGATATGTGTTTTCATGTGGTGACAGGTGCCAGACTCTTACCCTGCCTTTGTTGTTTGTTTTATAATTACAATGGCCCTGTGAAATCTAAGACGCTTACACCCAACAAACCAACAATACAGCTGGCAGCAGTTAAGTAAGAGCTGACCCGATTTCAAGGATTTTTCTCGACTCCGTCGTGTGGAGTACAGCCAACAGTGCACAAAAAGCTGAAAGCTGGATTCACCCTGATGTCTGTAAGCAGTACGGCACATCTCTGCAGCCACTCAATAGCTATTTAAACCCTACTGTGGAATTTCTGACATCTGTCTAGAACCAAACAGGTATTTAACATGAAGAAACACCACCACTTATCAACTACTGTGAAGTGGCAGAGAAACTGTAATCCTTTCATTGGTGAACCCTGGGAGACAGTAAAGCACACCAGTTTGCTTTCCTGTCAAACACTGTACAGAGCCATCAGGCTCTCAGACTGCTTAGATTTTAATTCCGTAAATATCCTCATACTGTAATTGATTTTACAGTATTGTGTGCTTTTCAGTCACATGTTTAAGAATGCCTTTGAACAATCCCTCACAAAATGATCTATTATTTCATTCATGTTTGTTGCTTGCACCTGTGGGTTCTGCATGTATATAAAGCAACACTATTAAAGCCGCAAGGGTTTTCAGAAGTCTGAATGCCCCCTGGAGAACTTGGAAAGTGTCAGAGACTGCTTTTGAAGAAGGGTTCTCATTCAGTCACATTCTCCTGAAACTATCTGCAGGGAGTGTGAGAGCCCAGCTGTTTGCCCATCTGTGCCACCGCGGGAGCTCCCTGTGGCGCCTGGGTCTCTCTCGAAGGTGATCCCTAATGTGCCAAGAGAATTTCCCCTAAATTAGACACCAGGTTGTCCCCAAAGACAGCGTTGTTGCTGTGTTGATCTGTGTGCTTCACACTCAGCCAGCTGTTTGCTCACTGAAGGAAACAGTAGTGGTGCAACTTGTACCAAAAAACATCAACTCTTTTAAGATTTAAAAAAAAGACCTTATGAGCTGTCCTTGCTGGCACACGGGATATGATGCTGAACTGGCTTCATTCAAACTAATGAAGCTTAATGAGCACATTGATAACAATACTGTAGCTTACTTCAAGTGTCTCATATCCAGATCATATATCTGACTGGAATCTGTCTTGGCTTTCCTGGACTGCTTGCACCATAAATCAGCCCTTCTCCTGTTCGATACACCTGCAGTTTTTTAGCACCTGAGACAAACATTAGTTCAAACGCTAACAGCTTATCTTGCTAATGCTATATTATCATGAGTTGAAATCATGGCAGGTACTTCTTCCTGTTGCTTTAATGAGACAGGAAGAAGAATGGTTCACTTTCAGTGTAACTTAGTTTGTTATTATCACAGAGAAACCACCCTGTAGTGGCTGCTTCTACAGGTGTCTTACTGACCTATTTACAGCTGGGAGGGGTGTGTAATTTCAGGAGGCTTCCCATCTACCTCAGACACACAAAGTGACTAAGTCCAAAGTGTTCTAGAGTGGATATTTTTTCAATGCACAGTATATGCCTTTTATCCACACAACAGATGCAGCTTTTATATCTGGGTGATGTATCGTTTGTGATAATAACATTCCTACCAGGGAATCCAAAGTAGGTAAAACAATAGCAATCTACAGTTCAGTAAAAGCAGCATGACTATAAGCTGTGATTACACTTAAAGGAGTGAAGCAGTACACAGTCAAATAATATTTCCTTTCTATCTCAAGCACTTGGAGTCCACAGGGAAAGTATGAATCTGTAAAGTGACGACTCGCTGAATAACTTTGTCTCTTCTTACTCCAGTCTCTTTTCTCGTGACAAATGTCAGTAAGAGACATGCTGGTGGAACAAATGATCGTCTCGGAGGAGATGCACAATCTGGCTAATTGAAAACAAAGTGAACCAGCATGCTATGTTATGTTAAATACACATTTAAAGTGCCACATCAATTTTTTTCAAGAAAATGTCAACCAGAAATCCCACTGTCAGGGCATCCTGGTGGCCTTGGAGTTTAAGGTGCCCACTACAGTCTGTAATGCGACAGCTACAGTTTGATTCGGTGCACCGTGCCATCCCGTCTCTCTCTTTCCCCTTCTGTCCTGTTAGCTGTCTACTTGTCAATAATGCCATTAAATGCCCCAATGAGTATTTTAAAAACTCCAGTCTTAACAAGTTATTGTCCATCTTGGGTTGATGTTTGTATTTTTTAAATACCTGAAAAGATTTCCAAATGAGTGAGGTTGTTCTGTTTTTCCAAGCAAGTATTTCATAGAATTAAGGGAAATTTTTAATTCCGCTGTATGCTTTCACAGTTCACACCAATTACATCTTACTATTGTGACAGTAATTTCACACTTTAAGAAAACACAACTTGCAGGGTAATTCTGGAACACAATGACTTCTTCAGATAGATGTAAAAAAGAAGACTCAGGAACAGGCCTAACACTGAATGTATAATATTCAGATTACCCAGTAAGTGTCATTAGGAAAACTGTTGGTCTCAAAATAAAGATTGTACTGCTCACACCCATAGTTTAATGGATGGACTGGAGGAAGCAAGAAAATGACCAACTGGGTAGCCCCCAGCAATGCATTCCTGTCTTCCTCACAGCCCATGGGCGGCAGCATCTGCAACTGGTTTTAATGGCTACAGAATACTGGCTCTAATGAGTCAAGCTCAGAACGTAGCATATACTGTACCAAGGCGACTGAAATTAATTTCTGTTTGTCAGAGAGGAGCTCTTAGTGCACGCTACTAATGTGGCTCTAGGAATAGCAGTGTCAGTTGGTCAGTCCATTGGTCCATTAGTCTGCAAGTCTGACACCTCCAGGGTAACTTCATTCATATTGATTAGATATATTCATAGTCATTATATTTAGAGCATGCTAATGGCATTGATCCCCCGACTTTCACTCTGCTGCCACAAACAGGTCAAATGTGTGATTTCCTGACAGGTCAGCTCCAAAGCTAACCTAAAGCAGCCACCAAGCAGCCTCAGTTGTATACAACTGAGGAGAACATCAACAAACATGCTACATTAGCAGCATGCACTAGGTAAACATCCTGGAAAGCTAAATGTTACATGCAACATTCCAGCACTGAGTTGCTCTTAGCACCCATTTCAGTATGCTGCTGTTTATATTAGCCTGCTCAGATCTCTGCACTGGCCTCCTGCATGTCACACATTTGACTGTAGCATACTACTGTTGGTTTATAAAGCACTGAATGGTTTCGGGCCAAAGTACATTTCTGATCTGCTGCTCCATTAAGTACCAATCCCACCTCTGTCTGGAACATGTCTGCATACTGTCCACAGTCAAAAGTAAACGGAGAGCAGCATTCAGCCTCAGTGCACCACATATCAGTGAGGGCTGCTCCAGCTCTGTGCTTTTACATGGAAGGTTAAAATCCTTAGGTTTAGCAGTGACTTTTATTTAATTAATCTTGGGACTATTTGTTCATATCTTGCACTGAAATTATTCTTCAACTTATTCTTTATTTTGTTTATCTTTCTCTTTGACTTTATGCTTTGAACATCTGTCTTTTTATAGTACCTTGTGTTTCCTTTATATCGTCTATTAAGTGGCTTTTTATGTTATATGTAAAGTGCCTTGCTGTTGAAAGGTGCTATATAAAATATACTTGCTTTGCCTTTCTTGAAATGTGTAACAGCTGTAACAAAGTGATGTGGCTTTCTGTGCCATTTTCATAGTTGCATATACAGTGGGTACGGAAAGTCTTCAGACCCCCTTAAATTTTTCACTCTGTTATATTGCAGCCATATGCTAAAATCATTTAAGTTCATTTTTTTCCTCATTAATGTACACACAGCACCCCATATTGACAGAAAAACACAGAATGTTTGACATGTTTGCAGATTTATTAAAAAAGAAAAACTGAAATATCACATGGTCATAAGTATTCAGACCCTTTGCTGTGACACTCATATATTTAACTTAGGTGCTGTCCATTTCTTCAGATGACTGTGACTGAGCTCCAGAGATGCAGTCGGGAGATGGGAGAAAGTTGTAGAAAGTCAACCATCACTGCAGCCCTCCACCAGTCGGGGCT
>NW_018128114.1:179520-184703 GCF_001952655.1 Monopterus albus | reverse complement strand
GGGCTGCAGTGGTGGTTGACTTTCTACAACTTTCTCCCATCTCCTGACTGCATCTCTGGAGCTCAGCCACAGTCATCTTTGGGTTCTTCTGTACCTCTCTCACCAAGGCTCTTCTCCCCTGATAGCTCAGTTTGGCCGGACGGCCAGCTCTAGGAAGGGTTCTGTTCGTCCCAAACGTCTTCCATTTAAGGATTATGGAGGCCACTGTGCTCTTAGGAACCTTAAGTGCAGCAGAAATTCTTTTTTTTTTTGTAACCTTGGCCAGATCTGTGCCTTGCCACAATTCTGTCTCTGAGTTCTTCAGGCAGTTCCTTTGACCTCATGATTCTCATTTGCTTTGACATGCACTGTGAGCTGTAGGGTCTTAGACAGGTGTGTGGCTTTCCTAATCACGTCCAGTCAGTATAATCAAACACAGCTGGACTCAAATGAAGGTGTAGAACCATCTCAGGGATGATCAGAAGAAATGGACAGCACCTAAGTTAAATATATGAGTGTCACAGCAAAGGGTCTGAATACTTATGACCATGTGATATTTCAGTTTTTCTTTTTTAATAAATCTGCTAAAATGTCAAAAATTCTGTGTTTTTCTGTCAATATGGGGTGCTGTGTGTACATTAATGAGGAAAAAAATGAACTTAAATGATTTTAGCATATGGCTGCAATATAACAAAGAGTGAAAAATTTAAGGGGGTCTGAATACTTTCCGTACCCACTGTGGTAAAACAGGTAATGGCACAGACTCGTTTGAACGTCGCACCCCCTTTGATATGTTATGTTTTGATATCCAAGATAGCATTCATCTTTCATATAGTTTCAGATCATGAAAGACAAAATGCATACCAGGATCAATGTTAAATGTTAATGGCCCTGCCATATTTGTCGGCATATTCATAGTCTCATAAATAATTTAATGAAGTGGATGCACTCGAGACAAACCGTCATCAAACGGGAACACCGTTTAACCTGCCTTCAAGTCAAACGTTTATCTGAGGCTCTACCTGATCCACAGGAGCTGATGTACGTACAGACTCACAAGCACAGCTGCATGTTCAAGTGGCTTTTAACTTCCTCCACGTGGGTTGGTTTTGCTCCTGGCAACTTCGAGCAAGCTGCCAACTTTATTCTCTTATTGAAGAGACTCCTTTCACTTCCTAAAGTTAAACCTCAGGAGTTGCGGGCATTTGTGCCACATGAGTGAAGCAGAAAATAATTCCCAAAGCAAGCCACAAGAAACAGGATTCGATGAAAAGCACCAAGCAGCACTGCTGCTGCTTACCTTCAGGAGATCCGTGGAGTATCTCCGCCCTTGCTGCGCTGCTCCTGCGCTTTGGTTCATGTTCCAACACTGTGAGGAGCTTCAGTCGCGTAAAGGGAAACTCAGTCCGTCCGCCGATCGACAATCTGCCGCTGAGAGTGGTTACAGAAAAGCTCTGGCAGAGGACTCACTGAAACTAGTTAATTGGCTCGATGTAAGCTGTCGTCTTGTTTCTCAGCCAATGATGCCTCATGCGCTCACACTGGCTCGCTGGTGCGCCAGCTGTGAGTACGAGCGCGCTGTTTATTTATCCGATATTAGCGCAAAGTTAGTCCTCACTATCCCAGATAAGCAGCAACATAACAGGCTATTAACAAGAGCCCTCAGAGAGCGTGTGTCCCTCCGCCAAGGCGCAACGTTCGACCTTGCAAATTAGCAGAACAACACAAAATGCGTCCTGAAATCCTTGATCCGGATCATCTTTTAAGGCATGATAGGTAGATAAACTGTGCATCATACCCGAATATGTCAGTGTTCTGTCTTCATTATAGGCCAAGTTATGACAGAAAATATGGGTTAAATGAAGTTTTCAATGTTACATTTAAATGGCTGTCCAGAATCCAGATCAGATCTGGATGAATTTTGGTCTGGTGATAGACACTGACACCCTACATGTGTCAAATTTAAAACTAAAAATTAGTTTGATAACTTTTCCCCATGTTAAAGATGGGAATGTGTGTGTGTGATTGTTTAGTTATTTTTATGACACTGACCTTTGATATTTTTCAGCCAAAGTCTTATCACTTGTCTTGGTCCCCACCACTGCCTGTACCACATATGCCAATGATCCATCCAGCTAGTTGTCCGTGATCCTGCTCACCAGCACTCACACAGAACCAAAACATAACTTCCTTGGCTGCCGGACACCAAACACAAATAAAAAGAGTTCTAATCCTCCAAAAAATGTGTTTTTTCCCTCATAAATCTTAAATCGTTATTAGACATGTAATATACTGCAAAGCACTTTTTGTGTTGAAAGATGAGCTATTTGATAAATTGCATAACAGGATCATAAAACAGGAGACAGTTTGTTGCATTGTAAAGTGCATTATGTCTATAAAGCTGCAGCACATGCTGCTGTTGTTTTTATAACCAGTTTTCCCTTCAAGTTTTAACCACATTTACAGTATAAAGCACTTTGCAACTCTTCTGACCTGTGTGCATTAGAAAAATATAGTTTGGTAGAAAGTATGAACATTTATTCAATACACACATACGCCAATAAGAGTAACTGTTGGGAGACATTTGATAGTTTCACACTGCAGTGTTTTACTCTTCTGTTCAGAATTATTACAGACTTCAAAGTAAGCTTTACAGTATAATATGTGAAATGTCATTTTAGGTGCACTCTCACTTTTATAAAGAAGTACAGTTATGTTCTCAGTTTTACAGTGACTATTTCAGTCCAAAGTAAATGAAATATTATAAGCTGTACATCCTAGGGATCACCTTCTGGTGGGATATGGTTATTGTTTAGATTGCTGGTGGATACTAGTGTGGCATATCGCCAGCTCATTCTTGTTAATGTCAATTATATGGGATAAATTGTGAGTTATCATTCAAATTAAAGTAAATTGGACAAAATATTATGTATATTATGACCAAGGGTCATATCATCAACCAAAGATCAGCTAGTATAATGTAAACCAAGTGTTTTTCCTGTGGCAGTAAAGACCTACTCCACGTGAAGCAACATCATTATATGAATGCCCATGGAGATACAGTAGGAGATAGGACATGGGACAGGAACCCCCTGGAGTCTAGAAGCTGGTGGCTGAGTAAAGCCAGCAGTGGGAAGGTGGATCCTTTCAGATGAACCGCCCTCACCATCCTGAAGGTCACAGTGGTGATGAGGATGTGGCGGGCTGTGCAATAATAACATTCATTCATTCATTCATTTTCTACCGCTTAGTCCCTGAACGGGGTCACGGGTGGGGCCGGAGCCAATCCCGGCCGGCAATCGGGCGAAGGCGGGGTACACCCTGGACAGGTCGCCAATCCATCGCAGGGCGCAATAATAACATGCTGCTATAAAACCCCACTGGCTCAAGGATTGAAGGACACACAGAAGATTTATCAGATATGATGATGAAAGAAACTCTGAACAATAGATATGACAGCATGGAAAAGCAGAAGTGACCAAAAGGATTAGTTGGAAGACACAGGAAGTTTATTTAAAACATCAGCTGTTTATTTAAGTGTCATACACCTAAAGATTGCAGCCCGCATGGAGACACTGTACAAGGCACCGTCTAAATTACCTTCAAAGGCAAGAGACAAAACCACAGACAGCAAGTTAATGCATGGCACTGTGCACATGCGCAGAGATACTGGACGAGACTCACCCATCTCAGAAAGTCAAACAAAGCTGACATCCAGGGTGGGAGTAATTACAAAGTCAGTTTGCCACTTTGTTCTTCCTAAGTATCAGGTTGAGTATTAGGCAAAAATGTGCCTTTATTCTCTAAACCTCTGCAGAGCTATGGTTGGCAAACTGCCACCCTAGGGTGCCTTAGGCTGAGTAGCTTTAAGATTTGTCCTTTGGTTTTTTATTGTTCATTTTTATTTCACCTCATAAAAATGAGGCAGGAACTATGGCATACATTTTATATCTACCTGCAGGACACGAAAAAAATTAAAGAAATCTGCTGCTACCATCAAAATACCAAATCCTCTTTAATCTGCTACACAGTGCTAATGACACACGCTATCATGTTTTAGCCTCCAAAGCTAAGAACTTACTCTGTACTGTTTGTATTGTCTGTGTTGTTTCTGTGCTATTGTACAGAGTTAACAATAATCTCCGCCCAGGGCGGAGATTTACTACTGCTCTGATCAGTGCTCCATCTTCAGATGTCACAAGCAATTTCCTGTGTATTTTTCTTGGGCAGATGAGGAGGTTTTGCACATGTCATGTATAGTTTAGTGCTGTAGCTAGTCATGTGCTGTTATTATATGAAAACTTCTAAATGCATTTACATGACCAGCTTTTCTGTCGGTGCTATAATCAAAGCACCAGAGTTGATATTACTGCTGGCAGCAAGTCCAAACCACTGACAGAGTGAAATTACCTGCAAGCTACATTTGACCACAGAGGCATTTTAACATAATTAACCAGAAACATGTTTGGAAGAGATCCCACATCTTGTTGTGATCTGCTACGTGGTGATAGTACAGTGGCTGTCAGCTGTAAACTAAACAACAGCAGTCAGAGTTTGCCCACCCTGCCTGGTGCATGTCAACATCAGTAAGTAAAGGGCTTCTCCTCTGTTAGCATATCACAGAGCACTTTGAAGGCCACTGCTTACCTTCAATGAAAGCAGTTTTAAAGAGTGAGATGAACAATCTTTTGATGTGCAGTATGAGGTAAAGGTAGAGGAGGTGTGAGTTAGTTTGTTGAAACTATGTGGAAATGTGTCGCTGTCCAACAGTAGAAGGGTAAAGTGTCACCAGGAAGTATGGATCTGTACAGCCAGAGTAATAACACAGAGCAAATTGGTGTGAAGTCACAGTGGTGAATGTAATGCTTTTATCTGTGTGACTACACTGGGTGTAAAACATATTTAAGCATCTTAATACTGTATTTTTAAGATGGGAAAGTTAAAAGCCCTGTATCCCTTACTGATTTTCATAATGAAATCGATTCCACTGACAGAGGAGACAACTAGACAGCACTTAGAGAGCGCTAACCTCCCCCAAGCCGTCTCAGTTGCCCCATAATGCCATTAAAACAATTCATGGATCAGGGTGATGATTTGGATCACCAACACAATGTAACAGATTGTTCCATGGGCCATGCCCTACCTCTCCAAAAAATCGCATCAAAATCCATAGTTTTGCAAAGCAGTGTCCAAGTAGGTTCAGC
>NW_018128114.1:145760-179464 GCF_001952655.1 Monopterus albus | reverse complement strand
AAAAGTACATGAACATGTGCAATGTTTGCCTCAAGCACCAGTCTGTCATTGCCATTCTAAGTGTCTTTGCCATGTAATATGGGTCTACAATTTTAAAAAGGTTTTCTGCTTCCAAAATGAAATGTACACATTTTAAAGGATGTTGAAAGGCTTTAAATATGACTGACAAGTAAAAACAATGACTTTATGGGCTGATGCGTACAGCAAAGAGCTTGATGTACTGAGCTGAGGTGGGTTAAAAAAACGTGTGGCTTGTACTGACTGCGACACAACGTCAGTACAGCGTTTCACCTGAGAAGCTTGTTGTATCAAAACCAAGTCATTTTGTCATTAGATCCACCCTTCATTTAGATGCTGTGTTTATGCTGTTGTGTGCTGGAGTCAGCTGTGGTACTTTAAGCAGGCGGATTTTGAGCTGCCATGTTTTTTCTGTATCCACCCATAATTAGCAGTTATTGTGGCATTTTTTGTGAATGTTCTTCCCTTAAAGGAAAAAGAAATGTAAATGTTTCCCACCACACTGTTGAGGGAGTTCAGCTACAGTGGTGGACATGCTGACACCGAAAGCTTTCTGTCCCTACAATAAGCTGATTCTGTGCATTCAGTCCTGCACTGCCCTTGTCCATATGGGGACCGAGTGTACTAATCCCTTTTACTCTATTATAATCTGTGTTCCGCTGATAATGCGCCTGATGTTATATAACACAGTTTTTTCCCCTTTCAAAACCTGTTCTGATTTCAGTCAGCTGTAGTTTATGTTTGGTTCTTTAGATTTAGGTCTGTTCATTTACCCATCTCCTCTGTGCAATATGCATTTTTCCTCAGATCATTTTTGGACACCAAATAAAGTCTCAGTTTGTATTAAGAAAGTAACACATTAATGAAGGTTCATAAAATGTTTGCCATGATGATATGTATGATGTTCTTCCACAGTGACGGCACAGCACAAGAGTGGAGCAAGAGACTTTGTCTACTCAGAGATTCCTTTTTATCTGTTTCATCTGTCCCTCCATGCTTCTCAGCTCTCATTCATACACAGCATGTGTATTCTTTAACCGCATGATGATGGATTCCTCTTTGATCTACATGACAGGATTATTCCCTGTGGTTGTAGCCAAGAGCTCTGCAGTGCGTGGAGGAGGAAGGGCACAGGGATTTGGTCAGAGAGCAGTGCTGTGTCATTCCAAACCTTCCTTCCTGATGTCAGAAGGATGTGTTGTCTGCTTCTAAACCTTCTAAACATTAACTTATTACTTAAGATCGGCGTTGTCCCCTCTTCCTTTAGAAGTCCTGTGGTTAAACCTCTACATAAGAAACAACACCTTGATCCAGACCCCTCCACTGAACTGGTGCTTAATAAAGTCATGAATGATCTTCTGCTTATCATGGATTCAGATCCCACCTCTATGCTTTTGACACCACAGGTCATTGTTTACCCCTAGAGTGAATGGAAAACAAGTTTAGCATTTCTGGTCTAAGCTCCATGCAGCTAAATTTCCACTTATATGAAAGAAGACAGTGTATTTCTTAAAATAATACCACTGTAGCATTCTCTCTGCCACTCGGACTCTCTGTGCTGGACTAGCGGCCATCCTGAGACCTCACTCTCCTCTGGCTGTGGATGCCTGTTCACATGATTAGATCTGGATCCTCGTCATTAAGGGGTGCCACCATCTCTCATTTTGTTCATTTCCTGTCCATTTGTCCATTCCCATTGTTCTTTCCCTCTCTCTAATAGGTCTTTGTTTCCTTCCCCTATTTTCTGTGAATGGTGTGTTTGGGGTTTTGCCTCTTGTGTGGTTGTGTAGTCTGCCCTCCACCCAGGTGCTGTGACCCAGGTGTGTTCGAGGCACCTGGCTCATCTTCCAGGACTATGCTCCTCATAGATGTTTATACAATATATATGTTTATGCAGTGTTCTTCATATATGTGAGGTGTAGTGGTCCTCCAATGGGGGGCAGGTTGGCACCACAGATTCTTTCTGCAGTCCTTTCTTCTCCCAGACCATCAGATGGATGAGCAGTTAATCCGTGACTGTACAGCAGAACGACAACCCTCAGTGCAATAGCTTGTAAATATACTTTTGTATATATCTATCTGGAACACTGCATCTAGAATGTGTGTATATATATTTATATGTTTATAAGTATTTTATTTTCATTTTGATTTTCCTAATGCATGTTCCTTTTTCTTGTTTGCACATTCTTTTTCTTTTTCTCTTGCTCTCATAGTCTTGTCTTGTTTACTCACTGCCTTATGGAAGAACATAGTTCATTCACATTGAGAGCTACTGTTCAACACACCTGGCCAATAAAGCTGAATCTGATATGTTACAATATACAGCATAAATCTTGTCATCTTGACTCTCCAAATGGCTGTATATCTGTTGTTGTTTCTGTTTATTCTAAATCTATTATGCTGATTTATTCTGTACACAGAACATCTACTGCACATCTGTTTGTTGTGTTGGGGAGCTTTTCCTCATCCAGTTCCAGGTTCCGAGGACAGAGGGTGTTGTATGCTGTACAGATTGTAACGTGCCTTGAGGCAAATGAGTGATTTGTGATACAAATAAAAACTGACTTGACTTTTCTCTGTGTTCTTCAGTCAGAGAAAGGAAAGAGAATAGGGAGGTAAGTCTCTCCTTCGGTTCTTCTTCGATCATCACTCATCTTTCCTTCTATTCCCAGAGAGAGTTTTTATTTGTATGTTCTGCAACTGTCAGGGCTTCATTTTCTTATTCTTTCCATTTCAGTCCCTAGGTGAGGAAATGCTATTTACACACATTTGATGTGTTACATTTGCGCCAGTCAGCTTGACGACCGCTCACAGTCACATCCGCCTCAACTCCCCACGATGCCAGTTGACAGTATTTGTGCTTTCATTAACAGTGACCACACCAACTGATGTTTTGCTTTTACCTCCCATATGGAGGATGGATATTAGTGTGAGACTGATGCAACTGTTCCTCCAAAAAAATGAGAAAAAGGTAGTTTTCATTTTCTTTCTTTGATGAATTCCCAGAACTGTCAGGGCTATGATAACCAGGTGAAAGTTAATCACTGAAAGTTTATTTATTTCTGTTGTAGGAAATTATTTCTCCTTTTATCCCTTATATATAGAGGGAAAAATAGGATCAGGCCACAGCTGATCAACTTATATTCAGCTTACATTGTCATGTAATTTAGGTCTGTACATTAACAATAAGCACAACATCGAAACCTATGAATGCGTATCCCCTGTTCTCGGTGAGAATGTAAGTTTATACTTTAAGTTAGTCTTTCCCTTTCCTTATGCATAATTGAAGAGTGACTGATTTATAGCTGCACTACTTTCCATAAGGAACAAAATGCAGCTGAAACCCTGTAATGTAGCAGACTGTGGTGAACTGAACCAAAACAATGAGCAGGGCACTGATGGCGTAAGCACATCACTGTGATTAAAGGGATTTGTTGGATATGTGTTGCAGTCAAAGGAGTATGTCGTGTGAATGTAGTACTTGACTCAAGCTGGGCTGCCTGAGCTCACGTGCACGTGTCACTTCAATAGCCCAGTGTTGTAGTAACAGATGTTATACTGCTACAGCAGAAGGTGTAAAATATGTATGATAAGCATTTTAGTGATATTTTAGATGCCAGATGTATTAATTAACAGTGTTTCTTAATTGTTGCTGACCTATTTTTCCAGACAAGGCCATGCCAGTGCAGTGCCATGCTTGAATTCTCTCTTCCTCCTTTTTGACATTACCATTCTATTTTAGCATTCACTCCCCAAGCCTGTTTTCAGGCTGGCTCTCTAGAGCGGTTTCCCCTCACCTTTTTATATGTCACCCATTATTTATGAATGAGATGGGTAAGAGTGAGAGAAGCAGAGATGTCAGGGCCAAGGGTAGGAGGATGCACTGGGGACCTTCTTGAAGGGGAAACAGACAGGAGGTCCTGCTGTGCGGCACAGCCACCTGCGCCTTTCCTCGAAACTGGAAATAATTCACACACAACTATGTGATGTGTCCATAAACACTCCTAAGGAAGTCTCTCAGTAATTCTATTATGCTTTGTTATGGAGCTTAAAGTGCAGATTCAGCCTTGATCCCACATTCACAGCAAGTAATGGGATCACATTTCCTCTTTTCTGTGTATTCCCTGCTGTATTTGGGATCAGCCACAACACACTTCACTGTAGAGCATGGCTGACAGAAAAAGACTAACGCACAGGTCTATTTAAGACTTTGTGTAATTATAGTGAGAATGGAAGAAATGAAACTAAATCCACCAATGGAATAACTCTCACAGTAAGATGTCTGTGATGAATTAAAACTACACATGAACCACGGAGAAATGTTATATTTTAATGATGTTTGACCTAGTGTTTGAAAAAGTGCACCACTATAAGTACAGCTGTGGAAACAGGATAACATACAGTGATTAGATAAAAATAAAATAATGCTGTACTGGCAGTTAATGGTCAAGCATTTAATTTAGTCTTTTCATATCGATAATCCTCATTAAACCACAAGGCCTTGTCGTTTCTTGTATTGTCTATTTGTTCTAATTTGGACCTTGAGTCTATAATAAAGTGTCATTCTTCAGACTCCATTCTTATTGAAAATGGCCATGACTATGAAATGACTTTCAGAACTGTCAGTATGTCATAACAGCATACTTTATTTAAAGATTCAAAGCCACAATATTTTAATAGAACTTGTCTGTTATAGAGGATTAAACACATTTGACCTTGTAGCTAATTATATGCATCAGCTCCTAAAACTGGAGTGAGCTCCACAAATCTCCAGTACAATCCAAAAGCAGATATATGTAAAATAAAGCAGAGCTTTATGACCGTCTCTCTTTCTGCCTAAACTCTGTCCATCAGGTCATAGCCTGAGACCCCTTTTGTCTTTGCTTGCTTTCTACTCTTAAATTAGTAGTTTAGATATTTCCGTAATTAGATTATCACTCACATTTGACCCCTCGATTGATTATTGCTCACAGTTAACAAGTCCTTTCTATTTTGTAATGTATATGCTCTGACTGCTTGATAAATCACTTCCATAGCCAACAAACAGTAACAAAACAATGGGTTATGACCAAAAAGAAAAGGAGTATGCCGCTGTCATCCATACTGTTGTGCATTTTTAGCTTTGTATTTGCACTTTCTGTTTGTCTTGAAAAAGAGACTGTAAACCTCAATGTGATTACTCTGGAAAAATAAAGGTTAAACCATATAAATAAAATAAAATACACAAATTACATCTTTTTATGATATGTTGACTGATTCCTCCGAAATGTCTCTTCTGTTCATCATTAACTGCTGCGAACAAAGAAAACATTCACGTTTTGCACTTTGGGAAAAATTTCATGGATTGTAATTTTAATGACAGTAATTTTGCATATTATGCCTTTTCTGTTCTGCTGAGTTTTCCAAACAAGTACTTGTTGTTATTCTGCCTTTTTTCAGCTGTCATTTAATGTTCATATCCAAATACTGTCCTGGTCCTCTTTATTTTTGCATTAGTGGCTTTAGTGTGAGCAGTTGTATGTAACCATGTTTTCTTGTGACCTTTGAAACTCAGCTTTAATCTTATGTCTGGTAATGTTTATCATCATCATTATCATCATCCACTGTAGAAATATCTCATTACTAAAACTCAGATTCTCTTCTCAGGCCTAATCAAGCTTCTGATGTGGCTTCTGAAGTCAGTGGGGAGCACTAACAGTACACAGACTATGTGACTAGAAAATGGCAATCAAAAAACAGCTGGCTGCTGGTAAAATGTCAGATACGCAGTATGACATGAAACTGATGCAACATGCTGTAGGCAGACAAAACACAAAATGAAACCTGTTTTGCCATTATCTAAAAAGGCAAAGCATTAAGAATTCCAGATGATGTCCCTGACATTAAACCTTAATAATTTTACCACCAAAGTCCACATTAGAAGTCAAGTGAAATGCCAAATGTTGCTGCAAACATAACAGTTATCAGGTAATTAAGTGTTTGAAACAAAAACTGTTCCTGAATGAGTAATGTAATGCTATTTATTAAGGCACACTTGCTTGTGCGCTTCACTGATGAAGGTCATCCAGGGATACTTGTCGAATGAGGTCCAGAACAGTTTAAATAGCATGATTAGCTGGTTGGTGTCAGACCAGACAGATAGACAGCAACTGTCATCATGAAAGAGCTTTGTAAAACGTTTGTGTCACTGAGGGGCAGTGCAAAAGTACACATTTGTAATTATGTAAGTAGAGCTAACACTGTTGTTATTGTCACTTCAAACCATTAGATAAAGCAGCAAGTGACTCATTAAAAGAGGCATATGTACGCCACGTTCAGCAGAGACTCTTAACACAAACCCATGAGCTTTAAGAAAGAATCAATTGTGAGCTGCCTTTTTATAATTAAAATGATTAGAGGTATCAAAAGCAGGATTATCATGTTTGTGCTGCTGTACTGTGGGACCAAGAAGGTCTCCTGTGAAAGTTGGTGCACAGCTCTTTGCTCTCAGACACATTCAGTTATAGGAAATACTGATCCCATAAACTGACAAATGCTGCTGTGACTGGGCCCTGGCATTTGTGATGATTTTCTTACTCAGACTCCTGATTCCTTATAATGTCAGATAAACTTTCAAATACACTTTTGCACAGAAGGAGGTCTGCATACACTGACTGTAGTGCTGATTGTTAGAGTGGGTGCATTTTGTCATTTGACCTTGTTGAAACCTTCCAGTTAAGATCCAAGTGAATAAAACAAAGAAATGCATTGATCCTCTTGAAAACAAGGTTTTCTACTTCTTTTCCCGGTCGAGGCAGAAGGCCGCCCACCAAGAGCCAGGGTCTGTTGGAGGTTTCTTTCGTTAAAGGGAGTTTTTCCTCCCCACTGTCACCAAGTGCTTGCTCAAGGGGGATTTGTTGGGTTTTCCCTATGTAATCATATTGATAACAATAAGGTCTAGACCTTACTTTGTAAAGTGTCCTGAGATGACTTTTGTCGTGAAATGCAGACAGACTTGATCAATAATCAATATCCCATGTGATTTAACACACAAAATTTGAACAAAACCAAAGTTAATTTGAGTTTTATTTGTAGTTGCCCATTAGCATTACAACTACAATATACTGATGCATAAAAAGCACAGATACCATCTGGCCAACAGTTCAATTCTCCTTCATAAAGACCCTCATTTGCTAGCTGATTAGCACTGGGTCTGTGAACAGATCACAGATAAAGAGGTCTGCTGTCTGCTTTGACGCACTTCATTACTCGGCAGTTGTTCTACAGAACAATATGCTGAACAGGAGCAGTTCGCAGTGCAGTTCATTAGAAAGTTAGAGATGCCTGACATTGAGGTCATGTGATGTTTGTCAAGAAAAAAAAAAAAAAAGACGTTTTAGACCTACTTTAGGACTGAGGCCGGTGCCGTCAAACTGCTGAACAGGTCACATGTTCTTTCATCCTGTCAGGATTCGTTAAGGTGCTCTGTGGGTGTGAAACAATATTCTTCACTCTAATGCTGTAGATTCATCTTAGAGAATATTTTTAGAAAATCATGGAAAATAGAATTAATATTTTAACATTTTTGCTTGGGAAGAGAAACACAAATTGTTATTGTACTTCACAAGTATACATTTGAATACAGGACAGAAGCCACTTGGAAACAATTGATCAACATGCAGCAACTATATTTTTTAAGGATTGCCAGCTTTGTTTGTGTTACCAGTAATTGAAAGTCTGTGCCGTTACCTTTAGACAGGCAGTTCAAAAAGGGTTCAGATAAGACTTTGCATTATTGATGCACTCTGCTAGATTGTCATCAATAGCCATTATCTCTACTGGAAAGCCCTCTTACTGTAATGTATGAATTGATGCACACCAGCTTTTGATTTCATTTGACACACGCTGAACTGCAGCGCCCACTGGAAAGTATCCCGAGAGCTTGTGTTTGGTCCACTGCTGGGCCTCAGAAAATTTAACAGCTGGAGCAGAAACAATGGTGACACTATAATCCACAAAGAGATTTGTCTGTAGTGATACTGTTACTGCAAATGAATGGTTTCTATATGTGTATTTAACAATTTGTCATGTGGCTTTTGGGAGAAGCAAATTATAACATCTTTTTTTTGTTGTTGTTCTTTGTCAGAAGAGTAATTTTGAGATCTAAAAACTAATTCTCATTAGCAGTAAAAAAGAAACCCTCTGTACAAACACCCACCAACCAGTTCATTTTTATTCCTATGTCATGTGAATATCAATGGCTTTAAACAAACAAGCTGAAAAACAAAAGTTACTGCACAAAAATAGAACCTCTGCTTTCATCAGCACAATTATCAGCATATTTAATGCACAATCTATTGTATGTCTTTGGATACTGAATGTGAGACAAGACAACTTAAAAAACAAAAACTTTAACAAGCAAAGGTGCTATTTATACTTTCAGCATTTGACAAAATTTGGGTCAGTTGCAAATCTCTAAGCTTTCAGTGATCTGATGATTTGTTAAGTTGTCCCAAAATCCAGCTGCCCCATCAGTCCCTTGGTAAATGCTAAAATCTGAAAGTATCTCCGTGAACTGAGGGGGTGGCAATGATACCTCATACAGATGCTAGATCTGTGACACAAAATTCTAAGTGGTGTAGAACAAATGACCAGACGGTTTACTGGTTAAACACAAAGTAACAAAAGAACCTAACAAAGGCCTAGTCCACGTATACAGTCCGGGGTGGAGTGAAGATGGTTAAGGAGACCAGAATAAACAGGTGAGTTGACTGCGGACGAGAGAGGAAACAAAGGAACAAAAGAAACAAACAACTAAAACCCAACGCACAGTCACTGTCAGCGTTGGGAGTAGTACGTTTGCTAAGCGCATAAATGTCGTGATCAAGCCAAGCCAAGCCAAAACGCACAGTTACTGTCAGCGTAGCATGCTCGCACACGTGTATTTACGCGGTTAAAACAAACAACTATCATGTACTGTGGGTACAAACTAAGTACGCGTACACGTGGTATTAGTCCATTACCTGTCGCAATGATCTGCCCGAGGTATAAATAAGGAGGAAAACTGATCAGCGGGATGCACCCAACTGTGTGCACCGACAAACGAGTCGCCAATTACCGAGTGCAAGACAGCTGAGGTGCAGAATCCCGCAGGTCAAGAAAATAGAGGAGAGAAAGGTGGAGGAGAGGCAGCGGCCCTGACACATATCCAGTTCTTCTTTCTAAGAAAGCAAGACTTTGATATTTTGAAATAAAGATTTTATTTTATACTGAACTCCATTCAGTAAAAGTATGGTTATTAAAATGACATATTTTAGGAAGTAATTGTTTTATCAAAAGAATATTTAAAGCCTCAACACATGACATTGCTTTTTATCACTGCTAAAAGATCTCTGTCCTGCCAAACAATATTGTAGACAATACTACACAATACTGCATATAAACACTGTTAGTGGTAAAGCACTTGTCAGTTGGAAGATATAAATCACTCCTCTTTTTTTAAGACGTTTGTTCAAAATCAAAGTTAGGAGCAACTCTTATCTTTAGAAAGCTTTGTTAACTCAGGCCCTTAAGGCTGTTTTCAGTGTTCCAGATTGTGTCTAATATTTTTAGAAACTATTTTTAACAGATGAATGCACATACACAGGCAGCTGCCACTGTGTGTGTCTATGCATGTCTCATCTGTATAGTTTTCAGGTCACTATCACATTTTATCAGGAAATGCATGGCTGACCTTGGGTGTGAGCTAAAATCTTGTCTTGGGTCTTAGTGTGTGTTTTGGACCCCACAGTGTTACTCACACTGTGGGGTCCAAAACCTATTTATATGCAGCCTTCTTGGTCCAGATGATGGTCCCTTCCATGTAAATCACTGAATTTAGAGGGATTAGCTGGTCCCAGGTTAGGGTGAAGTTGGGTTAACTATATATTTGTGCCCCACTTTTAAAGACTTAGTTCTTTAAAAGGAAAATATGGGCTTGGATTAGTACTGTAAATGACACCCATTGCTATCACAAGTGTGTTGATGTGACATAACTGTAAACTGGGGTGTGTGAGGTACTTAACTGAATTATTCAGATGTTTTGTATGTGTGTATAATGTAGGTGCGTATCTGATTGCATGTGTTAAAGAACGGGAACAATTCAAGGAGCATTTCAGGGGCAGCTGTTGGCCTGCCACACATCTTTCGCCACACACACACACACACACACACACACACAATCATTTGCATGTTTCAATGTATGAATCTCACCCCACAGATAAAACTCAAATGCTGGTGAACTGCGCTGTTATTGGCAGGAGAACATAACAAACTAGAGGGTCAAAGAGGTTTGGAATCGTGAAGTGAGCTTATTGTTGGACTAAATTTATGACAAGCCCATGAGAACCACAGTTACTGAGTAGTAACACCGGTTGGTTGGTTGGTTGTGCCAGGTTATTTTTAGGAGCTGACAGAACTTGGTAAAGAATCTTTCGGGTCCTGTATCAAAGTCCTACATTTTGTACACCACCATCCAGCCAGATCTACTGATCTTTGTACAGTACCACAAAGCAGTGTTTTCTTCACTAAAATGGTCATTTCCAAACACATTTGCTGTAATATGACATATTACTGTTTCCAATAGAGAGTGGGATTACAGAACAGACCTGTCTTACATTGTTTCCCATCAGGCCTGAATGACTTAGGTCCCTCAGAAGAAGGCAAACAATGCCTCTTAGGAGTAGACATCTGATTCCACCACAATCCAGACCTAGATAAGCAGTGGGAAAAAAAAACTAAAAAGAATATTTTGCAAACAATTTTAAGAAATTGGATTAATGAAGTTGCGATCATCACACAGATGATGCATCACGAGCCTCCAAAAGTCCCTCAGGCAGTATCCTCCTTTTCTCTGAGGTATGGAAACATTGGTTTTTCTGACAGCCAGAAGTAATCTTACCATTAAGCAAAAGTAGGTGAAGGCCCTGAGCTAGTGAAGACATGAAAGGGAAATATTAATAGTTCTGATTAATTCAAAACAAACCTATTTTTAAAAACTCTTGCTAGAGTAGTAATGCATGCAAAAAAACAAATAAACAAAAAACAAGATTTTGCTCACATCTTATAACAGTATAACAAAAATAATTACAGCTTCATGTCCTCCTGGTGCCTGTCTGCTTTTACGTTCCCTCCCTTTTCTGTTATTTCTCTTTTATTCTTTCACCTTGCAGACCCACCAGGTAGGGAACGTCTTTCACACTGAAAAGGGGGAAAGATGGAGCAGAAGCCTCAAACCATCTGCAGGAACAACAGCTACACTAATACAAATAAAGGTGAGATGACCTCAATGCCAGAAGCAAAGTGCCAACATACTGCTTGACCCGATTTTATACTAAGGCCTCAGTTTATTTATAACACAAAGCAGGTTTCTTCTCAAAGTCACAATGAATGACAACTGGATGAATCAATACCTTCTGTTACCACAGCTGCCAAACCTAAGCCTCCCTTGGTATTTGGTTATAAAGTCAGTGGATTGTAGTGGAAATGACAGCACTTATGAACATGGATATTAATATGTAATATTCAATACCTTGTTAGATTAGGGCACCAGATAGTTTGAGTGCTATCGGATGAGAGATGCACGCTTTGTTTCCTGAATGAACTGACTGAAGACAGAGAAGCTGAAAAAATAACATCTTCATATTAGAAATGCTGGTTGTCATTATTGTTATTTATAACTGTCTTTCCTCCACCATCTCTGTCTCTCTCTCTGTCAATTCTTTTCATTTGGTGTTAGCACAGCCTGAGAGGCTGGTGGCGAGTAATTTATAATTTAAAAATACACGCTTCAGAGAGGGAAGATGATGTTATTTGTTTCTTCCTGCTAATGTTTGATTCTTTTGGGTGTCTAGGGAATTTTGTTTCAGGATTTTAAACTGTTACATCACTTTGTATCCTCTCTGTTAGCCTTTATCAGAAAATCTGGTCACAAAATGCTTGAATTATTAAGGCTGTGGCAATAGATGTTGTTTTATATACTGGAGCTTTTTCAGTTTTCATTTCAAGTATGAAATGAAGCTTCTATCTCATCTTTTCTTGCTGAAAAAGATGAGATGACAGTTGAAATGTAGATCTGGATCATTTGCTGGTATAGAAGAAACTCATGGGAAATATTGTTTATCCTTGAAAGAGCCTAAACAGTTGGTTTAAGAAAGGTTGTGATTTAGTTTGTATTGCACCTTTCCACACCAGTGTAATTCAAAGTGCTTGACATAAGACATGGAAAGGCATTAAGAAAATATACATAAGAAACACAAGGCAATATAAAAAAAAAGACAGTATAAATGGGAGCTTGAAATAAAATTCCTTTCCATTCCTTCCAAAAAAGACCTGAAACACTGATCCATCTGACCACAGTGCATGTTTCCACTGTATGATGGTCCGTCCCAGCTGCCTCCGAGCCCAGAGCAGTCCACTGCGCTGCTGGACACTGTTGACACCTGGCTTCCTTTTGGCAAAGCACAGTGTTCAGTGTTTATAGATGTAACTACATATTGTAGCGCCTGACACAGGTGTAACAAAGTCATCCTGAGCCCATGCGGTTACATCGCTTCTAGAAGTGTGATGATTCTTGATGCGGTGCCGTCTGAGGGATCGGAGAGCTTGGTCCTCCAGCTTAGGCTGGTGCCTTTTATACGCTGAAATCCCTTCAGATTCCTTGAATCTTTTGTTCTGCACTGTAGAGGGTGACATATCCAAATCCCTCCTATCTTTCTTTGAGGAACATTGTCTTTAAACATTTCAATAATTTTCTCACACATATGTTGGCAAACTGGTGGTCCTCGGCCCATCTTTGCTCCTATAGGGCTCGGCCTTTCCTGGATGCCACTGTTGTACCAGATCATGATGCAGTCACCTGTTGACATCACCTGTTTCTAATGGAATCATCATTTCATTGTTTTACCTCATTACTGACCCTGAAATGTAGCCGTCCCAACATTTTTTGGAATGTGTTGCAGCATCAAAATTGAATGAACAAATAATAAAACTGATGAGGTATCACAACAAATAATGTGCTGCTGTGTTGTTTTCAATGTCATACAGGACACCGACGATTTACACATCACTACTTTCAGTTTTGATTTTACACACCATCCCAGCTTTTTCTGATTTGGTTGTAATATGGCTAAAAATAGGCATAGACCTTTTAGTTATTGGGGCAGTAAGCAGACCAGTACTAGACAAAAGAGGTCTGGGTGGTTTCTAAGCAGATCTTCTGTTCCAAAAATCAGTAGTGTCAATCAACTCTCTGACACTCAGGACAATCTAAGGACTGCTGTGCCTTGTAAAAATCATTGTAAACAGAAATAATGAGCAATGCTGCTTCCTATTGGTGACTTAAGTCATTGCAGAATCATATACTACTACACCACTAATGTAATTTATATTCTGCAGTGAGGATTTATGATAGAACATGTGCATGCACGAGATGCCACAGTCGAGATGCCACAGTTTATGCACATTATAAAGTCCCTTTAAGCTTTATCACACAATCTTGGGTTCACAGTAACACCAGTAATATATGCAACATGTAGCAACCTCAATCTGTCAAGAATTTTAGAGCCCAGGTTGCGTTGCACAGCAGGAGCAGAGACAGGAAAAATTCTAAAAATGTCAAAATAGTGGTAGCATATTGGAGTCTGCTTGCCTGTGGTGCCAAGCCATTTTTAGAGTCAGAGAAAAAAAAAACTGCATGTAGTCAATAACACCAAAGGAAATGGAGAGATCAAAAAAGATTAAAAATGCAGAGTCTCCAGCACTGGCAGACAGTGGATGTTCATTAGCGGATTTTCAGGAGACAGGCAAACATTCTTAGTGCTGTGGAGTTCACTAGAACCAGACTGAATTCTCCAGAATTACAGAATAATAAAATATAATATAATAAAAAAAAAACTGTGAAAGGAAAGTACCTCTAAATCCCTGGTTAGAAATCACATTTAAAAATAAATCTAAATGTACAGGTTTCCCTGAAAGTGATTGGACCAACAGGTTTTAATGGATGAACAGAGAAATATTCACAAATGACTGCAGGCAAGACTGACTTGGAAACCTTTACCTGTTAATTACATATTAATATCAGTCATATTCACTTTTCCTTATTTAATCCCTGGGCTAGCAATAATCCTTGATTCCACATATTTTCACATCTTGATTAACAGCCTCATTTACAAAGCTTTGTAAATAACAAAAATCAAGGTTACGTATTCCATCCTGCAGGACGATACTGTTGTTTTTGTGTGTATGTAATTAAGTGGTCCATGTCTGATTAATTTATTTCATTTAATTTCTGTGAGATGTTATTGGAATTGTATCTCATGATTGACCTATTGCTGTATAACTGAATCTTGGATTGTATCTTAGATTTAAAGCAGAGTTAGAGGTAATGTGTATAAATTCTGTAGTTTCTTCCATTGGATGGCAGCAACATCTCTGACATGCTGCTATTCTACTGCTATTACACAGAAGAAGAGATTTCAGCCATTGGCCTAACCAAAGAAGAAGAAAACGATGTTTTCCAGCACTCCACTTCAATAGGTGGCGGTAATGTACCTTAAGCTGACTTACAACCCGTCATTAAACAGGAAGAAGAAGAAGAAGAAGGTTTCCGGTGCAACAGCTAGGCAACACTATGCCTACTGCTGTGATTATGGAGGAAAATTTTGATAAGTTACTGGAGCAGTGCGAATCTCAAGAGCTCGAGGTAACCTAAGCATGGAATCACAAAATGTTTACGCTTTTTGTGCCAACACTACATGTTGTTTTATAGACTTTCTGTCCTTAAAGGCTTGGCAGTAGTGTTTTGACAACTAGCTTAGGCTAACAAGCTAGCCTGCTTTAGCATAATTTTACTTTCAGTCACTGTAAATGTTAAATTAAACGAGCCTTTGCTATGTTAACAATGCCATCGAACTTTGTCTTCAATTAAACGTAGCTTTAAATGTCCATTTTGACGCAGCGTTACTGTGCGCAATTAGCAGATAGGTAGGAGCCAGTTAGCAATATAAGATGGAGATACTGTATCTTCACTATAGATTTGTTTATGATCTGTTTGTTTGAGAGGATATTGCTAAGTTAACTGCGGGTCCTGCGGTAACTCTAGCAGTGATAGGAATAACGTTAGCAGAAGCAACATAACATAACGCTAACTGGCTGGATCTCTAACTTTCATGCTAACAGTTAACGCTAGCTGTCGGAGGTACAGTACAGTCATGAACCTTTTATTGAGTAATACGTCAAAGAATGCAGTCTTTAGCAAACATTACTTAGCTACTGAATGTTAATGAATGAGCTTTAAAACGTACAGCATGGTTGGTAAAGAAATCAAGGTAGCTTTTTCTGCCTATTTTTCGCTTCAAACTTTAATGTCATGCCTACATTTATTTCAACAGGCTCCAGGAGGCATTGCAACACCGCAAGTCTACGCTCAGTTGTTGGCGCTCTATTTACTTCATAGTGACATGTGAGTCAAGTGTGTCTGACTCTAGAAGCAGATGGGTTTTTCCACACAAGTTTTTTTTTTTATTATTAGATATATGGGTGTATGGTCTTTAAGAGAGAAAAAGTATCACAAAAACGGGGATTTTTTTCACTCCCATTCTTCCAGATTTTCTTAAAACACACTAGTTGTTATTGCACAGGTCATAGTGCAAGGCGCATTCAAGTGATATCGGTAAAAGAAATTCCAGAGTAAACGCATAATAATCACTAGTGGCACTAAGAGTGCCTTCTAGTTTAACAGTTGTACACGCTTAGACTGCACCTCTGTTAAATGTTTTTAAAATTATTATTCACATCTCACACAAAACCATAATTAAGCTGCCTTTTTAAAAGTGAAATGACATTGTGTCCTGGGGTTGCAAGACAAAGTAATAACTTGAGAGGATGCAGTTTGAAAGAGCAATAGGCCTAGTTGAAGTATAGCAAATTATAGTAAATGACATTAGGTAGCTGATATGTTTCATAGGTGTAGACTAACATGTTGATGTGGGTCCAACAGGAATAATGCCAGGTACCTATGGAAGAGGATTCCCCAGTCAATAAAATCGGTAAGCATGTTTAAATATGTGTAGACATTGCTAAGGAAGTACTGCTGAAACCATTTGTTATGATACATATGATTATCTTTTGCCCTGCTTATGCTGCTTTCATGTTCTATGGAAGCTACCATATTTACTATTTTCCAATATCTACGTGCCATTCACATCCAGGTGTAATTACAACTGGGAACTAAGTATAAATAATGCCCCCCCATGACTCTCTGCCCATTACAGAATCATAGCTCAACAATAGATAGATAATAACTGGTTTTTAATACCATAAGCATTTGTTCTTTTGAGTTGTATGATTAAAAATGCTAGCAATTCATAAGAATAGGATAATTTTTCAATACTATCTTCTGTCCCACAGGGTATTAGTCCATGCCTTATGCTTAATATAGTCTTAAATGGTCAGTTGTACAGTTAGAATTAGTTTTTTGTCGGTTACTCAGCGGAATGCTGATGTTCTTAGATTATAGAACAAATAGCTTCATGTAGCCTTAGTAGTCTTAGAGTTGGCCTTAGAAATAAAGATGTATTAAAAAATTTAACCATCCAGTAACATGCAGCTATGCATCTATGGTAGCTTCCATAGAACATGAAAGCAGCATGCTGCATGTTACTGGATGTCCCATCTGCCTGGACATGTTCACCATAGTAGTATGAAACCCACTGTCTTTTTTAATGCTTTTTTTATTTGCTGTATACAGACAAACCCTGAATTAGCAGCAATTTGGACTGTTGGCCAGCGCATTTGGCAGCGAGACTTTCCAGGGATCTACACTGCCATTGCAGCTTACCAGTGGACAGAGACTATTCTTCCAGTCATGGAGGCCCTTCGAGGTAACAGCAAAAATCATGTCTTTTCCATTCTGTCAGGTGTTTTGTCCCTTTTACATCTCATAAAGCTTTTCAGATTAATAACACTTATAAATAACTACATGCTTTTATTCTTTTGGCAGTGGGGATATTACCTGTGTGAACATTAAAGTGAATTAAATATGAACACGTCCCCTGTGTGATTTACAGTTACAGTCAGCAGGGGGCGCCAGCTGAGCGGAATTCTAGCTAGTACGCAACACAGCTGGAAAATACAGCAGTTGAAAAAAATTAAAGGAGATGATTTGACAATTTTTTTTTTACTGTCCGGCAGACATATTAGGGTAGGACAGATGGCTATAACACAGTGGTCTGAGTGTGATGCTAGTTTGCATGCTCACATACTTGCCTTGATACTTTCTCATAATGTAAATGAATATCTAAAAATCTTTGTTATTTTATATTTACACATCAACATCTTATATCTAAAGAAACAATTTGAGAGACAGAACCATTTCAAATTACTCCTATCATGATCACAAGTGTTGGGACATTTGTACCATGTGATGGTTCCCTTGAGCAAGAGTTTAAGAATAGATTTCCCTTCATGTTTACGGTACGTCATGTTGAGCTGCCATGGATTCTGATGTACAATATGTCCAAAGACATTTGGGCAACAAGGGATTGATGAAAGCAAATCTACCCATCAAGAAATTTTGTGTGAAGTACTCATTACCACATAAATTGGTGTTTGCTGTATACAGTATATACGTGGTATCAACTAAATATCATTATTAACAGTTGTGCTAAGGTAACATTGTTAACAACTGTTTAAACAACCAGTTGTATCTCAGGTAACTGGAAAGTTTCAGCAGCTTATTTTCCCTAAAACTTGCTATAACCACTGGTTTGTAAATTAAAAACAAAATAAACACACAAACAAAAACACACACCAAACTGCTAGTTACTAAACCCCAAAGTGATGTCTTAGAATTTTTCATATTTTCTGACTGATAGTGAAAAACTCCAAAGGTATTAAGTTGATTACAAAACAAATTAAAACAAGTAAATCCTCAAATTTGAAAAGCATTTACCAGCGAATGTTTATTTTCTCACTTATGAAAGAAAGCCTTCAGCTTTATGTACTGTAGTCTAATCGGTGATTTAACAACAATGTAATCATTAAAAAAATCATTTTTTGTAGAGTAATATCACTGATTTATTCAACTTTAGACAACGTCAGGAGTATATGAAAATAATTATTTTCAACAAGGTCACTGTGTTACTGTAGGAAAAAAACATAAATGTCACATGGTATACAGCAAATCCAAACACATAAAATAGTAAAAACAACTGAGTCACAGGATCTCAGGATGTTGACATGGACTTGTTTACCAGTTAACCTGAGCTCTGTCTCTCAGGCTCTGCGCCAGTCACATGGACCTTGTTTGCCTCTGATCAGTCTACCACTTCACTGTTAGAAGGGACACATTGCCCACCGGGACATGTGACACATGCTACATTTGGTGGGTGGGCGCCATTTTTGTGACGAGGTCCCAGGCCAGCAAGCAGGCAAGAATGTGTGCTCCGGTTGTTTGAAAGTATCGGGTATCAACCAGCTGTGAGGGGCTGGTATAAAGGACAAGGCTGCTAGCTGTCAGCCAGAAGAGATAGCAGCATTTACCAAGCAACAGCACACACTAAGGAGTCATTCTCATTCTTTTTGAAGTCAAGAAAGAGAGTGACACTTTTAGATTTTTCTTTTTGGAAACCAGGAAACCGATTAGTCTAGCTGTAGGTGACCTTTCCACAATGGACGTCCAGAGGACAGGATCTATGGTTCGGTCCTCCAGCCCCATGGAGAGCCTCGAGAAGCAGCTGAGCTGTCCCATCTGCCTGGACATGTTCACCAAACCTGTGGTCATCCTGCCCTGCCAGCACAACTTGTGCCGTAGTTGTGCCAGTGACCTCTATGACTCACGCAACCCGTACCGCTTTTCTGGTGGTGTCTTTCGCTGTCCTACCTGCCGGTTTGAGGTTGTGCTTGACCGCCACGGTGTACATGGCCTGCAGCGCAACCTGCTGGTTGAAAATATCATCGACATCTATAAGCAGCAGCAAGAGGGTAGTGGAAATACACAAAGTACCCTGAAGCCCAAAGAATCCAAAGAATCCAAAGAACCAGTGTGCCAAGAACATGAGGATGAGAGAATCAACATCTATTGCATTACTTGCCAAGTACCCACCTGCTCCATGTGCAAAGTGTTTGGTCAGCATAAGGACTGTGAGGTGGCACCTTTAGCAAGTGTTTATCAGGCCCAGAAAGGTGACCTGAGTAATGCTATTGATACTTTGGTGGCCAGCAATGGGCGCCTGCAGGCCTTGCTCAACCAGATGGAAGATGCCTGCCGTGCAGTACAGGAGAATGCTCAGCTTGTCAAGCAAGGGTTAGCTGAACGCTTTGACCTGTTATATGCTGTCCTTGAAGAGCGCAAGGGCATTCTACTAGAGCAGATAGGTAAAGAGCAAGATGAAAAGGTGGCAGCTCTGCGTGCAATGGCTCAACGCTATGGGGAACGATTGCAGTCTAGTACCGAGCTCACAGATACAGCTGTAAGAGCATTGGAGCAGAGTGGCACTGCTGAGTTTCTCTTAGCTTCCAAGGGCCTTATCGCGAAGACCAAAGATGCAGCTAAATGCTCACTGGGGGAAGAGAGGCCCGAGCCAGGCTTTGAGAAGATGGACCACTTCACTTTGTCAACAGAACATGTTGAAGCAGTCCTGGCAAAAATGGACTTTGGAATGTGCGAAGATGATGATGAATTTGAAGATGCAGAGGAGGAAGAGGAGGAGGAATAATGAAAACCTATGTTTATTGACTTGTAGGAAATACTGTAATAAGTGCTTATGAAGGTTGTCTTGACACAAGGGCTTATGGCAGGGACTCTGATGTTGAATGAAATACAAGGTTATGGAGGATAAAATGGTTTGCCCTTACTAACAGTGCAATATTGAATCTCAGTGTCATATTCATACCTTTTCTTAACTTCTTTTTATACTTTTGTACTTCTAAGCAAATGAAAAAATAGGATATAGAATATCTGAAGGCCGACTACACAAGTTTCCACACATGTAGCTTATGGAAATAAGCACTTTGAGTTTGTGTTGAATAGATGATCAGCTGATCTAGCTGTAATCACCAAATCTGTCTTTTATGGAATGTGAAATAAAGGTGCATGAAGTTTTATCATCTATGTTCATTATTGCTAGGCCTAAACTAAAATGTTTAGAGTGCATACAGAGGAAGAAACGTGAAGACACTGTATTATTTTGGTCCTCTGGTGCTTCCATCAAAACGTTTCTCAGTCTGTTGCTGCTCTTACTTGGCAATAGGCTGTATTTAAAAATAAAAGCCCTTGCTCTGTCCTGTCTGCTTTGCCTTTGCTGGTGAAAAGTGGAGGCTATTTTTAAGAGGTGAGATAGTGAGAAGCGATAGCAGCCCTGGAATAGACTGTCAGAGAAGGACAGGCAAGGTCCTGTTTCTACTTCATAAAATTCCCACCCTCCCAGCTATGGACCTCTTGCTCAGCAGCTCCTGCCCAACCTTGAAGTGTGGCACACTAAAGAAAGGCTGGTCCAGTTGCTACACAAGTCATCTCCTAGCGGTCAAGAGGCCGTGGTAAAAATACATCTGTCTGGGGACCGGGTTACCAAAAGCCCCCTCAGGTGACCTACTTGACTCTGTGGGAAACATAGCTCGTAGTTCCCATTTCCTTTCTAAGGAGCAGCACTCAGGTGCCAGAAATGGTTTTATAAAGTGCAGTACACTTTTAATGGGTGGAAGTTTTATACAGACTAGAGAAAGGAGAGACATTTCAGTCAGCTTCCATGTTAGTGATTCATCAGCACAGTGACAAAGCAAGTGCTTCACCCACATAGCTCTTTAACCACATTACAAAAATCTGTTTTAATCATCATAATGGCTAAATAAAAGCTGTAGAAATGACTTGACAACCACAGCTTTGGTTAAAACCATAACAGAATAAAACCTGACTACTTTATAATACAACGACCAGATAAACACTGCCACTCCATGTTGTTCTAAGTTGATATTTTCAGCATGTTTAATTCTTTTTAGACAATAACAAGCAGAAGAGGAAGCCTCTTGTGCAGCAGAATGGGAAAGTGCTCTTGACAAATCTCACAGCTGTCTTTTCTCATCCTGCTTGTTATTGTTACTGCTGCTAGCTGCTGCAGTAGACTGAGGGCTGACTGTTGGTACACAAACTGTTGCTAGGCTATAAATCACAAAAGGCCACAGCCCCGAGGCTCTGACATGAAAGCTGCAGGAGCAGCAGCAGATGCATGCCGGTGCATATAGTTCCATGCTGTCGTGAAGCCTAGTGAATCTTACTGTAATCCCCACAAACTGCAGCTCCATGTCAAGTCAGGCTAGATGATTAGGGCAGCGTGGATAGGTGGGAAGCCTAAGTCAGTACCTGCTGATAGTGCACCTCATATAACTTCCATGATTCCTGATAAATATGCTTCATTTAACAAGATTGACTGTTAAGTGTTATTGGTTATGGAGAAAACCTGAGTTTCTTATTTCTTGTAGCTGATCACAATCAATTCACAATCAAGTCACAATCAAATCAGAGTTCCCTGACAACAAAATGCATTTCACACAGTATAAAGCTTACGCAAAGGTTAAACGGAAAACCGAGAGCTTTTGTTTAGGCCATTTTTATTTTATTTTCAAATCCAGACCAGCTCTTGTCAGAGATGAGAGTTGTAGCTGTGTGCGACTGAGGGCTCGTTTGGGGGCAGCGGCAAGAAAGTGTCTTAACTCAAACACACATAATGACCATAGCCAAACATCTAGAGGGGAAATTCGCAACAGGAAAAGCATGAAATAAAAATGTTCCTTACACACACTTCAAGCATTTAATTGACATTTTACCAAAACATACTGACCTATGGCTGATGTAGCAGAGTAGAGCCCCTGGCTCCAAGAACCTGTCACTTTTGATTGATTAATATTTACAGAGTAGAGCCTGTAGCACACAGCACTTAAATGTGTTCAAAGGATAATATAATGTTCCTGTGTTTGTAAGATCATAGTAAGCTGCTGTTGTCTGTGTACTGTATATGTAAGTAGAACCAGAGCACTGTTTAGCACGTATAGACTCCATATGTACCCATCTGGTATTAATTTCTCTGTGCTTGATGGATCCTTCACAGAGGGCACACGACAGAGGGCGTACGGCCTTGTAGCCCAGGCCTACACCTCCATCACAGCAGAAGATTTCGCTGCCTTTGTGGGCTACTCTGTGGAGGAGGCAGTAAAGGGTAATTTACACAACCTTTACACAGGAAATGGCTTTTTTATCAGTGTCAGCAAGAATTCAAAAGATAAGAGTTTTTGTTGTAATTAAAGCTGTGGTACTGCAGCCTTTCTACACTGGTGTAATGCAGCTAGTTTCCATTACATAAACATTTATACAGTCACCAATGGAGGTATTTTCTTCTTCTTTCTCACTTCTGGCTTTGTCCAAAGGTGTGGTGAGTCAAGGCTGGCAGGCAGACCCCACTACCAGGATGGTGATGCCCAAAAAGCCAGGTAGGTGGCAGTATTGCTCTTTTAAAGTGTACCCATCATCAGCGCACTGTTGTCTCACCCAACAGTTTTTTCTTTGAGTCTTATCCTGCACCCATCTGTCTACTACCATTGCTCCTAGATTTTATCAGATACACGTAAAATGTCGACAGCAGGGATTTAGTCCTTCTTCATCCCAGAAAGACGGATGACATTTTCTCTGTCATGGGATTGGTTGAAACTGATAATTTGCCAGATCTCCCTCATATATAAAATCCATATTTCCCAAGTTTCCTGGCATCGTTCCCAGAGGATCACATTCATCTTGTTAGAGAAACCAACTGACTTATGCAAACAGAAGAGGAGGAGGTGGAGATCTGTACTCCCCCTGTAATCGTCAGGCCTTACAGCTGAAGCATCTGCTGTGCATGTGTCCAGCCCAAAAATGTTAACCCACTCACCATTAATCACCATGTGTGGCTTTTTCCCCCTCCACAGTGCCGTTGGAACTTAATGCACTTGGGGGTTTTGGCTGTAGAGTGGATCTCACACAGGAAATCATGCTGCTTGGGATAAGTGTAAAGAGTTGGAATGATTTCCAAGGATGTATGTATCACAGTAACATGGGGAGACGCGGCATGTTTTTATACAGGTCGGGGAAAGTGGTGAGCTCGTGCAGATGTGGACCGTTGCATTAACTTGAATCCTGGGCCCCGCTGAGAGTCTGTGTACTAGAGCACGTGACCTGTAGCATTAAAACCGGAGAGATGTACAGTAAGAAGATCCATAGCACTTGGCACAATGAGGAATCCCCCTCTGACTCAACTCCTCCTTGTGTCTCTCTCCCCTCTCTCAACAGATCCTCCTCCCGTCTCATTGGTTCCAAATGAGCAGCAGTTGGCCAGACTCACTGACTACGTGGCTTTTCTCGAGAACTGATAACCCTCCACAGCCACTGCCACCCCTTCTGGCCCGCTTGGTACTGAGGGAGGATACAAGTTTGGATAAACTGGTCCTCCTTCCTGTGTAGTCCCATTCCCTGATAAAGACATACCAAAAACACACCCATCATCTGCATGAATGCTGCAGGTTCTTCTCTAAGACTTGCTTATTTATGTCTGTTGTTTCCACTGTTAATTCATATCTTGAAAAGTGGTTATCTTTCAGATGTTTATTTATATTTTTGTGCTCTTTGTAACCCACCTGATGTGTAAATTTGGGTCTAATTTCAAAGTAGGTATTACAGAAAGTATGTTACACATCACAAAACCTTTCCCACACAACACAAATACACAAACCAGTATGTAAAGTCTGTCCATTGTCTTTTAACACTTAAAGGTTGCCTTGAAATTAATGTCGTTAGGTAAACAGAAGTCATGGCATGCCTGCATCAGCATGTGGATCTCAGTGCTCAGACTTCATATTGTGAAGTTTATGTTTTGACTGGTGAATAAATATTTTGCTATTTCTAAATTAGTATTCTTTTATTTTTGATATTCAGGAGTTTTAGTTCAGCTATGTTGCTGCGTTACAGAGCAGGCTGAACTCTGTCAGGGATCATCAGAGTTTTCCAGTGTCACATTTGTCTGATAATGGAAACACGCTGCCTTTTTCTGTGGCCTGGCCACATACATGGGGGAGAACGTAATGTGTGAGGAAGCCTACTGAGTTCCTGCTGGGTCATGGTCACATTAGACCAGCAGATAATTTGATATTGGAGCAAAGAAAGCTCAAAGCTCTTTTGTTTCCTCCTCAAAATGAGGTGAACTGTTTTGGAAAATGAAATGAGTTGTGGTTTAACCAGGGCGATGTAACATTACCACAAAGTTTCATGTCATGACTGTGCCCAAAAGGTTGCTTTACAAGAACACGCAAAGCAACGATGAATGAGATTAAAACATTGTGTGACCTGAGGAACACAACTTTTTTGTTCACTTCTTCAGAGTAATACTGAAAGATGTCTGTATATTTAGTTATATACAGTACTTTATTACTTCACTATTGTTACCATTAGGACTAATGCACTCTGGCTCTGTAATTATACATTTTATTTTGTAAATGCACATCTGGCTGCCATCTGTTTATTAGTACAAAAAAGCTTGGTGACTTTAATTTTTTTAGTCCTCGTTGAATCCTGTTTCCAAGAATTTGAACACAGTACTGATTTATGTTATTTTGACCATAAGTGTTGTTAGACATTAAAAGGAAGTAGCAGGTGTCCGATGTGATTTTTGTGTGAAATCACACTACTGCAGCCTATATATCTTGTGTCAGATCTTCCTATTCAGCTTAGTGAAGCTTCATCTTTCTATATGCAAGTGGATTTTTGTATAGATTTTTCCCTCATCCTTAAAAACCAGATTGATCTGATATAAAGTCAGAGGGTTTGTGTTAATTCACTGTCCTCAAAACAGTATCTTAATATATTTTGCTGGTTTAATTAGGTTTGCTCCGTTCAACTATGCATTACTTAGGCTAATATTGCAGTTACAGTACACTTCTCTATCCCAGTAATCCTGGATTTTTTTTTATCTGCGCTCTTGGCTTTGTTTGCTGTCTTACTGTGATTTGGACAGAGAGGACCAAACTGATCAAGTAACAATATTAAGTACATTTAGTCAAGTACTGCACTTACAATTGTGAAATGCTCACTACCTCCACCTTTACCAGCTGCAACATTAAATGTGATCATGATAAGAAACACTTTTATTGGCCAACTATGAGGGGTACATAATAAAGTGCTTTAGATAAGAGCGTTCCTTAGCACTCGGATGTACTTTGAAAAGGCAGACTGTCTGTAAATCTTTCTGTTTACACTGACAGGTTTCATACAGACAGAGACGCACAAAGCTTTCTTGATGCAGGAAAAAGTTCATTTGTAAACGGTGCAGTTGGTACCCTACATGTGGCCACTACATCAGTGTTTTGTTGTTCAAAACTCCATCAGACTTAATGCTGGTTAACCTGGTGTGGATAACCAATATAGTTTTACAGGTTCATGTGATACATAAAATATGTCAAGGCAGTTTTGTGAACCAGCATGGAGAATACTTGGAAGTGAGGACACAAGGTCATGTTTTCAGAATAGGCTCTTTGAAGCTGTGCTGCTGTGGGTTAATGAAGAAGACCAGTGAGGATTTAGACTTCTTGGTAATGGTGGGGGAAGCAGCAGTGGCTACTTGATTCAGAACACATTAAAGGTCGTGACTACAGCTACAAAATGGCAACCTAAACTTTATCAACACTACATGTGAACAAAAGACTGAACTTTGGTACAGTTTTTTATTCCCAGTGATCACTGCTGTTTGTAGGCATGTAAAAGTTTGAAAATGAAAACATTTGTAGGCACCATGAAAAACCAAATGTGCTGTTCAACACAACTGCTCGGTAATAAATTACAGCTGCCGTTAAAAAATGTGTCAACACTTATAATCGGTCCTGCCTTTCAAGTTCTTCACGTATACATGGCCTTCACAAGGCTTAAGTTTTTGTCACTCAGCTGTTTCCACTTCAACCTGTTTCCCTTTAAGTGGTTGAGATCACTGTTCTGTATTATTTGCACAATCCTCTTGTTTTCATTTACAGCGTGCCTCCAGACAAGATAGCAGAAACAGTGAAAAGCAGTGCAAGATAACTGGAAAGATTTGCCTATTTCTAGTATTCAGTTTCATTTTGTGAAAAAAAATAATAATTGGATCTTAATTGAGCCCTAACATCTTTTATTCAGATGTTCACCAAAAGCTGTAGTCTTTGTTGTTGCCTGTATTTTCTCCAGAGATCAGAGGTGACCTCTGCCTTGTCACAGAACATACCACAGACATGATATTACTGAGGAATGCACAGCTCTCAAATGGTAAAAGGGCCCCCCTAGAACCGGGTTTAACTTAATGGTTTGTGTCATAGAAATCCATTGTTGTCTGGAAACCATTAAAAACACAAAACCAGTGAGCCGCACTGCAGCACTGGGTGACATTTTTCTTCCTCACAAAAAATAGGAGGCCTGTCTTTTTTCAAAAAAGAGTTGCAAAGGCTAAAAATAACCATTAGCCTACTTTTGACAGTCTCTTAAGTGAGACAGAGACGACTGTGCATGTGCATGATACTCATACATTACAGTGAGCACACAAAATGTGTTGTTGGTTTTAGTCTGTACAGGTATGGCATGTTTTACATCCCAAGAGTCCATGATCGTTTGTTTGTGTGTGTGTGTGTGTGTATTTTGGGTCTAAAATGTTAATGTAGTATGTCAAAGTGTAAAAATAATTGTCAGGTCATATAAGTGAGGCCACACTGAAAAATATACCATATAAAGGTCAAATCAAAACTATAAAAAAATAACCAAAAATAGTTCAAAACTCCTTTGGGTTAAATAACCAAAACATAGAAAATCTCCAGCCTTATCCTGTATTACTGAGGCATCACTGTGTAGCAGGAAGTTGGTCTGTTTTGTTGGTAGTCTGTGCAGCTTGAGTCTGGAAATGCTTTTACATATTTGGATGGCATAGCTCAGCAGATCTGGTTGTGTTCAAATCAGGTGGAAATGATTTGTTCTTCTGCTGGCTGGAGAGGCATGTGTGGGATGGGTCTTGGATGGGGGACCAGGTTATATAAGAAGAGGCCTGAGCCAGTAGGGGGCAGTGTGCACTGAAGCTGGTGTGATATCAAATGGAGTACAAAATTGCCTGACATGACACATATTGTTTATTACCACACACTGAAATGCATCACAGACAAATTTATAAAGGTTTTGTCAAAAGTAGCAATATTTGGATAAGAGAAGAAAAAGCAGATTCCTTTTCCACATTTTCCCACCGCTCCAACTTTGGTCAAGGGTTGTTGTTTAAATTTTCATTAACAGCAGTAAAAGCTCCCTCACATTCACAGAGAAAATGTTTCCATGTGGGATGATGAGTCATGAGCATGAGACCCAGAGAAAACTCCAAGAGGATGTGGGAGACTGAACAGAGGACGGTGATGAGAAAAAGAGGGAGATCACAGAGGAGGAGGAGGAGAAGAGAGATGGCGTGAGGGGCCAGTAGGAGCCAAAATGAGAGAAGTGTTGGGAGGCAGAGTGAGGACGAGGAGGAGGAGGAAGAGGAGAGTGACGGAAACATTGCAGAGGCGTCCTGAGTGCCAAGTTGGAAAATGTTTATGGCACAGAGGATGAAAGACAGATGGAGAGTGGAAACAATGTAGTTTTATTGGAAATTAATTTTCCAGCACTATATATCACTTATGGACCTTTTTGAGATTACTGCACACAGATTACATTTAAAATGTTTTTATGTTTCAACCTATACAAACATACAAAGTATGAATCTGTGGCAACCTTTTAACATCCACTACAGTTGGTGTCAATACCAACTACACTCGAACAGCTTTTAATGCCTAATCATTTATGTTTATGCTGGTTTTGTATAAAAATCAACATGCTTTGTAAAGAAAAAATGTGATTGCAGGTTTTAATATGACACTTCAGGACTCCATATGTCCTGCGCATGCAGCCCTGGATGAGCTCCTGAGAGTCAACATGAAGAATTGAGCCTCACGAATGGAGAATTAGCTGCAGTTTTTCAACGCAGATGTTTTCCGAGCCATGTGACCTCTGTAAGAGTTCCCATATAATGGCCGTGAGCTCCAGGCCCTCACATTTCTCATCCAAGACATTTCCTAATCTGCTATTAAACGTGGAGATATCCAGCAGGATTTGAATTGGCTTAATCGGTCCTGCTGCCAGCCAAAACTGAATAGGTCTATTATAAGTCCACTATGTACCCTTCATTCATGATCTGCACCTGGAGCTGTCGCCTTGACTTTGTGTAACTGCAGAGGAAATTAAGTGAGGAAAATCCATAGAGATTACTGGCAGAATACAGTGGGGACAGACAAAGGTATGTTTTCATTTTATACAGCTTTAAACTCTGCTCTTACCTGAAAAAGACACCAAGTTAAATCTACATTCCCTCAAATTGGGACTTTGGTCTTGCATACAGTAATACTTTTTGGAAAGACTTGATGCTTATGGGGACACAGCAGTAAGTGTAAAGCTGGCTGGAGTATAAATGTTAATGTTCAGTCCCCTTTACACTGTTCACACTGCTCATTCAAGGCACGATTGTTGTACCAATTTTCGACCACACAGTTCTGTATAAAAGGTTAGTTTTGACCCTCCTTCTTTAACCATGAGAGGTGTTAGAATTGGCCATTGGCTCTTCCACCTTGGCCTCTCAGCTTGGGGGGTTGTGGGCAGAGGTGTATGAAGTCGTTGCACCGCTGGGGGGCTTAAATATTAGTGTTGCACACAAGAAGCAGAATCCTTGACCATAATAGTGAACCTGTTGTACAACTCGGAGTTTAAATCATGTTGTAAATATGCAGGACCCTGCTCTGTTCATCCCCAGTTTTTGATTTGAAAGCAACAACGTTACCGGTATGCTGTGCACTGTATTTCCAGTGTGTGTGTGTGTTATATCTCACAGTAACTGTCACAGGCCATGATTCTAAATCAAAGACATTTTTTTGTGTGTTTGCTTTCAGAGACAATAGGACATTTTATTTCTCATACATTATGCTTACTCTTATATTTGGATATCAGTTACTTGTAATAAAAATCTTTGGAGGATAGGTCTGATAGCATTCTTTATTTAATCAGAAAATCTCAGACATAACAGAAACACTAAAGACTTTTTTTGTTAAATATTGAGCAGGTGGAAGAGAAAGATTTGAATGTAATTCCTTCCATTTATAAAGATACAAAGTAGTGGAGAACAGTCTTCCTATGTTCAGTATTTATCGTACCAACAAGTCTTCAAATCCAAATACCTAATTCAATTGTGTTCTAGAGCTCCATTGTTTTCTAAAACCTATTACAAACACATCAGTGAGCCATAAACACACACACACTGGGTTATTCTGAGTCAGTGCCACATACATCCTGCCGCTGGAGATAGTCAATAAAACACCAACAAATATCACTTTGTCTGCAAATAATCTTTTGATTGAGTAAAGTTTGTGAAAAACTAGTGTCCAGCTGTTTTATGAAATCACTGAGCCCTGCTCTACAAGGGAAATAGACTACACACATCCCAGGACTGTCTGAGGCTGTACTAAATGCTAACATCTGCACTCCAACACGCTCATAATACCAAGGCTGACATGCTGGTGTGTAGCCAGTATAATGCTAAGAAGTATTTTTACCATCTCATTTTAGCATGTTAGAATACTAGCATTTGACATTTAGAGCTAAACACAACACGCAGCCCAACCAGATAGCAGTGTGATTAGTTTTGCAGGTATTTGGTTATAAACAAACGTACTGGACATATGAAAGTTAATTAATTGCTAAGAGCTCATATTTCAGTGACATTACTAAAAGTCAGTTCAATAGGGCAAGAAACATAAATGGCAAGACCATCAGGAATAGTAAAGTCCAGGCAGATCTTTCACCTCCTTCAGGTCAAGGCTGAGGAGTGCTGCTCTCTGTGGTGCCGCTTTTTTAGTTGGACACTGGAATATAATGTTTTGTTGTGAGAATCAGTTTGCTGAAAACTCTATAGGCAAACAGAGGGATTTGGTCAGTCAGCTGACTCACAGTTTTCAATGTATAGCCCTCACTTTTATGATATCTTAGCTCATATGACCGCAAATGCTCAATGTACCAGGTCTCATAATCTTTCAGTAGAAAGAATATGTCACTTCCAATCAGAAGTATGTGTCACGCTCCTGCCCCTCTTGCTTCCTGTCAGGCTTTTATTTTCTCATCACTTCCTGTTTTGTTTCACCTCACTTTTGGCCCTTTTATTTAATCATCATTAGTTCACCTGCTCCTTATTGTTTGCACCTGTTTTTCCCTTCTATTTAGGCAGCGTCCTCCCACCAGCGTCCTCCCACAGGTCAGTGAAAAATTTAAAGGTTTTACTTGTTTTTGCTTCAGTATATTCTCAAAAGGTTCATATTGAATTTGAATCTTCACGTGAATAAAGAGGTATACTCACACTGTGACTAAAAATGTTACTAAAATTGTGACTTCATTATGTGAAATTAGTAATTTGACTGGTCAATTACTGCTACTGGTGTTAGAAATTAACCCGATTCTTTTGTTGGAAGCACGGGAAGTGAAGACAGGAGAGGACTCTTTAAAATCAACAGGAAGTTTACTTAATGTCTGATCACAGGTAGGCCTTACAGCGCAGGGTGGATAAATGGACAGGTTTCCCTGATTTGCAACAACAACTCTTGTGGAGTTTGGAGGGGTAGCTGATGGACCGAGGTACAAAAATAAAACCCACTTGTATAGAAGCTTTATAGTTTTATTATAGGAATTATTAGAATAAGAAAATTTCAACTGGCTTGAGTAAAATTTCTTTAACTCAACATTCTGTTCTGTATGAGCCTGAATCCAAATATCTCATAGTGGTTTAAAGGCAGCCACAGACTCCCTGTCCCATGTTATTATTTTTCACTTTCTCTGAATTCTCTGGATGTTTGGACATATGAGTCATCCAGCCAGGTTCGCATCACATTGAACTGATGCAGTATACACTCTGGGTTGCAGAAATCCTAGTTACTGACCCTGTCATTTTGGATAGGCCATCCTTAAGTTCAACAAAATGGCTCAGAGGAGAAGATGCCAGTCCTCGAAGAATTTTCAAAATAACACACATCCATGTGCAGAATTTGTGCTATTCTTGACTCTTGTGTCGATTTTCTGATATGCATCAATTCACCTTTACACCAGATATTGAGCTGTAACTTAGACACATTTTACTATTAAACAACTTAATGTTAACAGATTTTCCCTCTTTGGCACCAGTGGAACTTTTACATTTATCTCTGTGCAGCATTTTCACTGACATTTAACCAATTATCAGTCTGGTACTCATGTCCTTGTGCTAAAATTACCCCATGATTGATCTCAAATAGTGTACAGACATGTTTACAGATGAAAGTCAAAGGAAAAAAATACATGCAATTCTGTTTTTCAGATTGCTGTTGTGTCTTCTTTAAACTGCAGCAGCTGTGTTTTGCAGTTTTACTCTGTCTTCTGATGTGCAGGAACTTCTGCAAGGATGTTGTACTGCTTCCCAAAACATTTTGTTCAGTTTCTTCTTTCTTCCTGTCACAGTCCTAAAATCGGTTAAAGTAGAATTTATGCAGACGTAGGCTGAGTCAAACTATTATGAAAGTGCATTCTTTAACCTGTAGAATTTCACAACAGATAAGACACAAAGCTGTGCCTTTTTAACTCAGACACAGAACCGCAAACACACAATTCAAAGACTTGGGAACAAACTACAATCCCAAAACAATTGAAGAATTCAACTGAAAAAAGTGTTTATTTTGAACAAAGAATTAAACTGATGAGGTGTCACATCTGTGTTGTTTTCAATGTGGACACAGATGATTTACACATTACTATTTTCAGTTTTAATTTGATTTTACATACCGTCCCAACTTCTTCAGGTTGGGGTTCGTACATGGTACTTGTCATATTTTTCAGGTTTATTTAACACAGTTCAAAATGCAGCTTATAAGGACAATATTACTTCAGCGTGCTTGCAAAAATATAAGCTGCAATCTGGTAAACTGTTGATATTTCAGCCACTGTGTATAAAATTAAGATGCACTTTGTACTTGGTTTTCAAATAAATTCAAAATCTCATGCAATAAAAGTAGTTTGTGCTTTGCCTCAGCTAAAACCACAGCCCGCTGCTATGTCACAGAATCCTAGAAGTGTGAAGTCAGACTACTGGAGGTCAGGACTAATGAGGATTGTTAAGAGTACTCCACTGATATAGAATAGTACTGCTTTAACATTGACAGACTCCAGATGGACATTAAAAAATAAATTCATTTAAAAAAAAACCTAAACTGCTGCACTAGAGCCACAGACCAAACCCTCCATCTGTTGGGGCAGAGATTTGAGTGTATCAAATAACTGGATACATTATTTTGGTTTTTCACTGTCAGACATACACTGTCAACTGATGCTGACTCATGTGATATCAGTTTATCAAATACCTCTTTCTGTGGCCACAAAAGGTTTTATGCATGTTTTTTCCACTTATGCAGCAATACCCCCCAAGACCTGTAAACAGACTTTGATATATAAATCTTCTGCCTTTTTTCCCACTGAGTCAGTTAAAGTAAGGAAAACTCTCTGGCAGTAAATACAGGATCCACTAACCATACAATATAAATAAATAAACACTAAGCACATAAAAGATAGCTGGGTTTGTGCTTTAATTTGCTTTAATAAATTAGACAGAGGCAAAAATTTGGACTGCAGGTTAACACTATAATAAAACAGGTCAACTAAATCACTTTCAGAGGGCCCGTAGACATGGATCCTTGCTCTGGCTGGCAGTCTGGCCTTAATATTTCTAAACCAAAAGCTTAAACTGTTAGGGAGAGCAGCTCAGAAAGCTGCTGTTCTCTGCTCTTTCTGTGCCAGTATTCATCTTTGTCTGCATAATTGTTTCCATGAGCAGTACAACTTCCCTGGCTAACTGGGTAAGTAAGACGACTCGACATCACAGTCTAATTTGTAAAGTCAATAACTGTGGCACTTCCAGGGCCCACTCTGTTCTACTACTAAAATTAATTTTTAAACGTTCTGTGTAGACTGAGACAATAGAAAAAGAAAAGATATCACCTGTTATTAGCATCCCTTCCTCTTTCCATTAACTGAAAAGAGATATAAAGTAAAGGAATTTCAAATTTTAATGGATTTATCTTCTCTGCACACAAATCTACCCCCAGGGGTTGCAAGCCAGTGACTTCTGTGCCAGGTGCCCAAGCCCGGATAAATAGAGAGGGTTGCGTCAGGAAGGGCATCTGGTGTAAAAACATGCCAAATTTAAACATGCGAATCATCAGTGCGAATTCCATACCGGATCGGTCGAGGCCCGGGTTAACAACGACCGCCACCAGTGCTGTTGACCTACAGGGTGCTGGCAGAAATTCGGCTACTGTTGGTCTAAGAAGCAGAGGAGGTAGAAGGAGTTGTAGACAGAGAGAGAAGATGAAAGGCAGGAGTATAGGTCTGAGAATAGGGACTCTTAACGTTGGCACAATGACAGGGAAAGGTAGAGAGCTGGTGGACATGATGGAGAGAAGAAAGGTAGATATACTGTGTGTGCAGGAGACCAGGTGGAAGGGTAGCAAAGTGCGTAGCATTGGAGGGGGATACAGACTGTTTTATTATGGTGTGG
>NW_018128114.1:142131-143739 GCF_001952655.1 Monopterus albus | reverse complement strand
AGGATGCTGAGGATAGAGTTAGGTGGAAACAGATGATTCGCTGTGGCGACCCCTAATGGGAACAGCCGAAAGAAGAAGAAGAAGAAGAAGAAGAAGAAGAAGAAGAAGAAGAAGAAGAAGAAGAAGAAGAAGAAGAAGAAGAAGAAGAAGAAGAAGAAGATCTTGTCTGCACACACTTTTCACACTGCTGACTCAGGATGAAAAGAATGTTTTTCTGGCAGACAGGACATGAACTAGGGTTTACTGCTGTATGAATTAAACTTTCATATCATGATTTGGGGAAAAGGGTAAAATAGATACTAAAACAGAGCTGAAGACAAACAGGAGCACCAATAGCAGTTACGCATTGCAGATTTTATTCCAAATGTAAGCCGACATCTTGGCAATGGCCAGAGAAATTAAGTGAATGAAAAATCATTGTTAAAGCTTCTTGGGTCCATCGTGTCTAATGTATGTACTTAGTAGGCTTTACACTGTTTGAGTCTAAATATAATGTCTCCACCTCTAGGAGAAGGTTCAACATGTTCAGTGGCAATGAACATGATTACATTTCATGTAGTGGCATGCTACAGCAGTGTCCCCATTCTTATGGCAAATAGTTGCCTTGTGTTCCACAATACATAACTTAAAGCTCTTTTTGTTTGGCCTACAGAGCTTTCACTTAAAGCACTTTGAGTTTGCTACATTGCCTACAAAAGCCCCATACAAGTAAAACTCCATTTAACACAGGGACGTTTGGAGCTTGAAGCAGCAGGGCTGTTTCTCTTCTCCTGGTCCTGGCAGAATCCAGATTATTGAAGGAAGATGAATGGAGTCGTGTTTCAGGATGTTTTTGAGAAGAATTAGTTGAAGAGTGGAGGTACTAATAGCTACATGCACAAACCCAGCTGATTCTAATTAGAACAGGTAAGAGAAACAATGAGTGGAATCTGTATTTTCTACTTGTGTCTAGTTAATGCATAACTTTTTAACTGATGGGATTATGATAGCCATGTTGCCTTATTGAGTTAATACCAATGTCTGGACTTAATTTTGTGTGAATAGTTGTTCTGGAAATATGTTTACTGTGAAAAATGTTGATGTTTTGAATATTTATTTTCCACTCTGTATTATCTCCACCTGTGTCATGCCAAAAGGTTTTCCACAATAAAGGCCTATTGTAAATGGGTTACTTTTTCTACCAGTGATTATTTAGTTTAGGACATGTGTAGAGATGCTCTTCAGACCAAAATTCATGTTCAATCTGATATCCAGCAAAATTAGTTAATCTTTAATCAGAAGACATTAATTAGAAGCCTATACTTCTCTTCTTTACAAAACCAGATAGATAAGTGATAAGTGACTTTGTCACTCATGTTTCTGGTTTCGTGACTGTGTCTGTGAGAACCTTTAGGACCCTGTTGACCCATTTGTTGCCACAAAATTGTAACAATTTTGAAAACAAAGTGCTATTTGCAAATCCCAGGTCTCTTTTGCTCCCTCTGTTCTCTCAGCTTTCTGCCCTGTGGTTTTAGACATTTAACCTGGCAGGGCACAACATTTACCATTACAGAAAGCTCAGCATAGCCTGACCCTGAATGGACAATAGCTGACAAGCATACTGGGGAT
>NW_018128114.1:137752-142111 GCF_001952655.1 Monopterus albus | reverse complement strand
CTGCTGGTGGTTTTGGCTTTGACTCAGGAGCAGCAGATTGTGGGAGTGTATTTACAGCTCTGCTGCTCAACGTGAAAGTCATTACAGACCCCTGACTTCTTTTGCTCTTATGGAAAGATACAAAGCCAGCAGTGTGAATCATTGCTGGGACGACTGCATGTGAGCTGCTACAGCAGTAAAAAGTCCTCTTTTCCCATCCCCATGTTCTTTTGGCCACAAACAGTATGAAGCCACCAGGGATGGAGCAGAGCTCCCACACTTGTAGGATAACCTTGCCAAGTTCATCAACTGGAAAGTAGTTGAGCAAACCACATTAGAAGGATCACTGGATCATGTCAGCTTCAGGTTCCCATTAAATAGAGTTTTACATGGGTTTTCTAACATCAGAACCCCTAGTTATTATTTCACTCATCTCCAAAAACAACTCGTCATTCATTCATCAATTCATGAAAACAATGTCCTTTGGTTTTCGGAGTTTCTCCCGAGTTGATCAGAGAAACCACACATTTTTCACTAATGACTGAACAGTTCAAGTTTGTACCTCAAAGCTCAGCACTGGTCTTTCCTTCAACAGTGCAAACACTGAAACTCTAGTGGCCCTAAATGAATCCCCAGCTTGTGGAAATGATCATCCAGCCACTGGATCTATAAAGACACCATGTGGTAGAACCACAGCAGCTGCTGAGTGAGCCCCTCTCCTCTAAACAAGTCCTGGTAATATTACACTGTTACAGAGAGGATAAGAAAATGCTGCACACAAGGACATGAGCCTGAAACTTGTCCTGTTTTTGAGTGTCACTAGTACATGAAACATTTTAAGGGCAAGGGAAACAATCTCAGTTTTAAAGCCACACAGCAGAGAATTAGCCTGATTTTGTCATTTTGCAAACGGGGAAACTGAACACACAAACCTACATTATTTATTTTTCACAGCATTTGATTTCTTACAAAGAACTTTTTCCCCTTAACACATTCTTGTGATAATTGAAATATAGATAAGGAAAATGCCCATTAACTTCTGGAAATGATCAGGTTAAACAAAATGTCATAAATGTCCAGTTACAGCAGCTCTTTTATTCTTCATTTATCAAACCCCATATCAAACTGTCCACTGGGAAAATCTGCTCTGGAAGCTGAGTGAGGTTCATGTCAACAAAGATCTACTGAACTACCCTCGGTTGCTTATTATGTGAAACCATGCATACTATCCATGCTGATTGGTGCAGGCTTCCCAGAGGCGGCCTGCACAATAGAGCCAACGCATCCATCCATTCACAAAATATCTAATATGTGGATAGGCAAAGGTTTTAGAAAGAGCCAGAGAAGAATGGAAGAAAGTAGTAGAAGGGGTAGAATGGGAGGAGAAGAGAGAAGGATTCCTGCTTTTATCCTGTTCTCTATGAGTCACCTTACGGAAACCAAAAAAATGAATTACACTGTTTAATGGTTCTGAGGTTATTTGTTTTAATTCATATTCTGCTGTGTGTCTACACATTGGAAAAGACAGGGTGGTTTGCTTTGGCATGAGCTGAATGCCTTAGTAGTACCACAGTGAGCTGCTGTTAGTCGCTCTCAGCTCATTGTGGAAATTCTGACACAGAATCGCCAGCTGCTATGGCCTTAGTTTGTTCTTTTACACTTATGATTAGCAAGTTTATTTTCTCAACTGATCTTTTTTTTAACATTTGTGTCTCAAATTTGACAATTGGTTGAAACATTTGAGCAAAATTGGTTTTACAACACAAGCATCAGGATATATAACCTGAAGTACCAGTGTGATTGTGAAAAATGATCCAGGACATTTGAATAATTGGTGTGGAGCTTTTTCAGATTTCAGAACACTGCACAATGCTATGAGCAGTGTTGGGATGGTTATTTTTGAAATGTAATAGATTACAGACAGCTTGCAGACCTTGTTAAAAATGTAACATGTAATAAGTAATGTAACTATTTTATTTACTTCATCAAAGTATTGTAATTTAGTAATTACATTTGATTACTTTTGGGTTACGTTTCTAACAAATGTGTTAAACTGGGAAATACTGAAAAGTCTTTCTTCACAATGTGTCAATCACAGGACTTATTTCAGGCATCTAACCAAAAATCCATTCCAAAAAAGCCACTGACTTCAGAGAGGGAACCTGAAATGCAGAAATGTGCGTAGCTCTCTCACGGTAGTGACTAAGGGCTCCTGCTCCATTCAAACGATGGAGATGGTTGGGCTTTTTTCACATAGGGCTCAATCAGTCTAAATGTGGCCTCTGTCAGAAGGCCAGGCGCAGTGACATCATGACATCCCAACTCTATATTGAGAGGTTATCAGGCAACCTGCAAAGACTCTGTAAAACCCTGAACTGTCAAACTAAAAATAATGGGTTGAGTAGTGAGCTTTAGTGGTGCTGGAAAGTGGATTTCTTTTTTTCTTTGTAAAAAAACACTATCATCTGTTTTCAGTCTTTATATTTAGTTAACCAGCTGCTGGATCCAGCTTCATATTGAACATACAAGCATGAAACTGATATCAATCTTCTTATTTAACTCTCAGCAACAACAAAAAAAAAAAATCCAAAATGCACACAGTGTTTGCTTTAGACCAGTCACATTTCTGTGTGGGCTGATGCATCTACAAGGATGTATTCAAGAAAATATCAGAAAGAAACATTAGAAAAGCTAAAATGTACCGTATACTCTATTTCAAGCTCAACATTATCATAGCGCTGGCGTTTGGAGCAGTGATGACAGCATCAGTTGACAACTCACTGTATCAGCTTTTGCATAGTTAATCAATTTGCACAACACAATGTGTCGTTATATCTGACAGTGAACAGAGTGATGCGTGTGCTGAGATGTTACATATCAGCTGAGACAAGGCGGTTTCTGATCAACTCCAACTGGACACACTGGAAGCCTACAGAGCATTATGTTGATGTATATTTAGTATTTGAGGCAAGGTTTGCATGTATGTATGTAAGCTTTTACAGTCACTGGCAAGCAAGATACAGCTGTTTGAATCTTAAACACATCTGTGCAAAAGAAGAAAGTCCCACCCACTGACAGAAAATGATAGTTCTAACCACTAATTGTAAGCAGTTGTTTTCAGTTGGGCTTGAATAATTGGCCTCTAGTGTGATGTTAGGAAATGCTAACAAGATTTAACTGTACAGTATGTAATGTGGAATAGTCATAACACTGAGCTCCACATTAAATAAAGCAGAATGTTCAATACCAGAATGACCAAATGAGGTTTGTGAGAGGTTTGTCACAGTTCATGTATAATCATTAGAACCGTGTAGTGCTACTCAAGTATTGTTAGATAGATCAGCTACCTTTGTATAAACTATATAAATGAAAAAATGTAGACTGTTAACAGTACAGTGGTGTGAAAAGTGTTTATAATGTAAACAAGAGCGTGCTTCCACATGTCTGGTAACAGTTTGTGTTTGGCCCTTTTCTGTTTCAACATCACATTGACCCTGTGCACAAATCCAGGTCCATAAGAAATTATTGTACCAAGTTGGTGTGGAAAAACATGACTGGCTTAAGCCGGGATACAGAAGAAGTGGAATGCTGAAGGCGACTTGGCCTTGTCACCCAACATTAGTGCTGGACTTCACTATGCTCATGTGGCTGAATGGGAGCAAATCCCTGCTGCAACATCTGGCGGAAAGGAGCGGAAAGGTTGTTTGAGCAACAGATTAATGCCTATGGCTTTGGAGCAAAATATTCACACACATGTACAGTGGTGTAAAAAAGTGTTTGCCCCCTTACTGATTTCTTATCTTTTTGCATGTTTGTCACACTTTAATGTTTCAGATCATCAAACAAATTTTAATATTAGTCAAAGATAACACAAGTAAACACATCATGCAGTTTTTAAATGAAGGTTTTTATTATTAAGGGAAAACAAAATCCAAAACTACATAGCCCCGTGTGAACAGGTGTTCGCCCCCTAAACCTAATAACTGGTTGGGCCACCCTTAGCAGCAACAACTGCAATCAAGCGTTTGATAACTTGCCATGAGTCTTTTACAGCGCTGTGGAGGAATTTTGGCCCACTTATCTTTGCAGAATTGTTGTAAGTCAGCCACATTGGAGGGTTTTAGGGCATGAACCGCCTTTTTAAGGTCATGCCACAGCATCTCAATTGGATTCAGGTCAGGACTTTGACTAGGCCACTCCAAAGTCTTCATTTTGTTTTTCTTCAGCCATTCAGAAGTGGACTTACTGGTGTGCTTTGGATCATTGTCCTGCTGCAGAACCCAAGTTCGCTTCAGCTTGAGATCACAAACGGATGGCCGGACATTCTCCTTCAGGATATTTTGGTACACAGCAGAATTCAGGGTTCCATTTATCACAGCA
>NW_018128114.1:134784-137202 GCF_001952655.1 Monopterus albus | reverse complement strand
CCTTAATAATAAAAACCTTCATTTAAAAACTGCATGATGTGTTTACTTGTGTTATCTTTGACTAATATTAAAATTTGTTTGATGATCTGAAACATTAAAGTGTGACAAACATGCAAAAAGATAAGAAATCAGTAAGGGGGCAAACACTTTTTTACACCACTGTACATGTGTGTGAATATTTTGCTCCAAAGCCATAGGCATTAATCTGTTGCTCAAACAACCTTTCCGCTCCTTTCCGCCAGATGTTGCAGCAGGGATTTGCTCCCATTCAGCCACATGAGCATAGTGAAGTCCAGCACTAATGTTGGGTGACAAGGCCAAGTCGCCTTCAGCATTCCACTTCTTCTGTATCCCGGCTTAAGCCAGTCATGTTTTTCCACACCAACTTGGTACAATAATTTCTTATGGACCTGGATTTGTGCACAGGGTCAATGTGATGTTGAAACAGGAAAGGGCCAAACACAAACTGTTACCAGACATGTGGAAGCACGCTCTTGTTTACATTATAATTGCATACAGTGGTATTAATATTCCCTTTAACTGGAACTGCTCAGCATACACAACATAAACACATACCAAGTTTGGTGGAGATGAAGTTTTCAAATCATGAACACTACATCTACAATAGACCAACTCTGAGAAATACCTCAATGGTCAAAGTCATGTTTGCATCACAACATGATTTCTGTTTGTCCTTTAGCATGTTTTTTTTTACCAATGAATAGACTGTTGCATGTTTGAAACAAGTGCTGGACCATAGTGTGAAATGAAGTGGTGATGAAGTACTGGAGGTTTATCAAAACAATGAACTATTTCAAACACCCCAGGAGTAATGACATCTGGAAATCTTGTTGGGGTTGACAGGAGAGCACATCCACAGGCCTTTTGAAAATCACTGACCAAATATTTAATCTTCTTCTCATCAGAGAATGGCCAAGCTTGTTCTTCTACCTTCTTTACTGTGTTTGTTTATAAATGATTTAGGTCTGATCTCTCGGCTATGGCACGGTCATATTTGTAGTGCCCGAAACAGGGGTCTCCAGTGATTTGTTGAACTACCAGGACCTCATTCTCGGAGTAAGCGGCCTGAAGGCCCAGAGAATCCTTTTCATTTTTCTTTCATTTGGATAGCAAGGCATGAATGCTGTTTCAGTTATTTTCCATGGCAAGAAACGATTCTGGTGGATTATAATAAACTATAAGGTTTGGTATTGGAGGATCCAGTGTACAGGCACACACACACCAGGACTGTAGCACAGGGGAGTTTATTTGACATAAAAGGACAAGTTACTGGGTGCAGGAGAGCTGGTAGGAGGGGGGAAGCCAGAGCCAAGGGAGTGCACTCACTCACAGTTCTGCCCACGAACACAGCCATGAACAAGGAGTGATATCAAAAGGTCCTCAAAGAGCAACTTCTTCAAGTGATCCAGAGGCAATTTGGTGAAGATATGTGTGTTGTCCAGCATGATGTATCACCATGTCACAAGGCAAAAGTTCTAATGGAGTTGCACGAAAATCATGGCTTTGAAATTTTGGATCTATGGCCAGGAAATTCTCCAGATGTCAATCTGATTGAGAATCTATGGGTGATCATCAAAAAGCAGGTGGATAAGCAGGAGCCAAAACGTAATCAACATGGCACCCACCGAGGCGAACGTGTTTGCGCGTTCCACTCTTGAATGCTGGCTTTTTCTTTGTTTTCTTCTTTTTTGTGTTTTTTTGTTTTTTATGCAGTGCACAAATGTCATGCACTGCTTACATACAACAGACAGGCATTGTTGGATATCGCCAACTCACAAAGCCACTGGGAATTTAATGGTTTCATACCACCGGAGCTACAACCCATCGTCCGCTCCGGCTTCAGCGACAATAACAACAATGGCGAGGAAAGCCACCATTGCCCCCGGGGAGCCCCCGGAGCACCAGGCAGAAGTGAGCAGGCTGAAATCAGGAGACCAACCCAGAGACGAAGACGCAAACGGGGCAGGCGAGGGGGACTCTATGCTAGGCTAAAAGTTTGCGCTACCCGACCGCCATTACCCAGCCTCTTCCTAGCTAACGTACATTCTCTGGAAAACAAACTGGATGAGCTAAGGGCTAGGATTACAGCACAACGGGATGCTGTGCTCTAGTTCTTACCGAGACTTGGCTTTCTGACAGAGTTCCAGACTCAGCAATTCAGCTACAAACACATTCTGTACATCGAAGCGATCGTACTGCTGCTTCAGGGAAGGTAAAGGGAGGCAGTGTGTGTGTGTTTATCAATAACTTGTGGTGTGGAGATATACGGACTGTTTATAAGCACTGTTCACCAGACGTAGAGTTTTTATTGCTGAAATGCCGGCCCTACTATCTAGCAAGAGAGCATAGTGCTGTGTTTTTGGCTGCTGTGTATGTTAGCCCAAGAGCTAATCCCTC
>NW_018128114.1:133169-134672 GCF_001952655.1 Monopterus albus | reverse complement strand
CAAATATTACCAACATGTGAACATTCCCACTCGGGGCAAGAACACTCTGGATCATGTTTACAGTAACATACGTGGTGCATACAGGGCTGCACCTCGCCCCCACCTTGGACGTTCGGACCACATTTCTTTGTTCCTGTATCCAGCTTACAGACAAAGTGTCAGGGAGGTGAGTGACGCTCCCGTGAAGATAGAGTGAACCCAATTAAAAAGCCAGTCGGCTGAGGCAGTAGCACAGACTTTAATGTCCTTTTGTGATTCTAGCAGAGAAACACACAGTCTAGGGGGGATCAGGCAGAAGAGTGGTACGCAATACAGTCCAAGGTCAATGTCTCCGGCAAGGCAGCAGGGAAGGCAAGGCAGAAGCGCAGGTTGGTTGAACAGGCAGGGTGTCGATCTCAGGTTGGCAGTCGAAGTGTGAGGAGCTGCTATATGCTGCGGTGAACAGGTGTGGGTGATTAGTGGCAGGTGAAACCAATGTGCATAATGAGCTGATGTTACCGGGGTTGTGGATGAACTGGCGACAGGAAGCACTTCCAGAGTAAAAGCAGGGAGCATCGGAAGCCAGCGGGGCAGGATCATGACACAAAGACTGAGACAAACAAACCCTAGTCTAGCCTCGCATGTTCTGGCTTACGATATGTTAACACGTAGCCTTATCTGGGTCAAACATGGCTGATTCTAGGCTGCAGCCACCTCAGAGGACTTTTCTGTCAGCGTACAGGATTATGCTGAGTATGTGACCGGATACATTAGCACTTGTATTGACAACATTGTGCCCACCATACAAGTCAGGAGGTTCCCCAACCAGAAGCCCTGGATAAACAGTCAGGTACGCCACATGCTGCATGCTCGCTCTCATGCATTCAGATCAGGTGATGAGACGGAGTACAAAGCTGCAAAGTACAGACTGAGACCACCCAGCCCCCCAACTCCTCTCCACTAACTGTCTCACCAGGCCAGGTACGGACAGTCCTGAGGAAGATCAACCCCCGCAAAGCGGCAGGACAACATCCCTGGGAGGGCTCTCAAGGCATGTGCTAGCAAGCTGGCTGATGTTCTCACCACCATCTTCAACCTCTCCCTCAGCCAGAGCATCGTCCCCACCTGCTTTAAGACCACAACCATCCTCCCCCTTCCCAAGAAGAGCCTGGTCACCTGCCTGAATGACTATAGGCCAGTGGCACTCACCACAATTATTATCAAGTGTTTTGAGGGAGTGGTGCTGGCCCGCATTCAGAGTAGTATACCGGACACGCTGGACCCACTGCAGTATGCCTACTGGGCCAACAGGGCCACCTCAGGCACCATTGCGGCTGGCCCCCACTATTCTCTTTCTCACCTGGAAAATGGAGACTCCTACATCAGGATATTCTTCATTGACTACAGCTCCATCTTCAACACAGTTGTCACCCAAAAACTCACCCACAAACTGTCCACACTAGGTCTGCACCCCACCCTCTGTGACTGGCTCCTGGACTTTCTGACTGGCAGGCCCCAGACTGT
>NW_018128114.1:109414-132707 GCF_001952655.1 Monopterus albus | reverse complement strand
CCTAGGATCCTTTGCAACTCCTACACCTGCATCATTGAGAGCATCCTGACCAGCTGCATCACTGTCTGGTATGGCAGCACTACTGCTATGGACCGCAAACGCCTGCAGAGAGTGGTAAAGACTGTGGAGAAGATCACCAGGACTCCACTGCCCTCTCTGCAGAGCATTTACCACCAGGGTGCATAGGAAAGCTGCCTCTATCCTCAAAGATCCCACCCACCCCCAGAACGGACTGTTCATACCCCTACCCTCTGGCCAGAGGTTCAGAAGTGTGAAATGCACAACTACTAGACCGAAAAACTCTTTCTTTCCCTCTACCATCAGACTCCTAAACAGCTGAGGAGTTTATTACCAGGAAATACATCATGTACTGTTTACATTCTCAGTTTGCACATGCTTAATTGCACAATGACTGCTGACTGCTGCACATGCTGGTCCCATGCAGCATACATTCCCTATTATATGCTGCATTTGCTGCTTAAAGTGCCTTAGATTTTGTGTTACTTATTTATCTACTTTATATTTCATTTGTTTTTTGTGGCATTAATGTGGACGGCAAACTAAGAATTTCATTGTACATGGAAACACGTTTCCTAACTATATGACAAAATAAACACTTTGAACTTTGGAGTCCAAGCACTGATAAGGCAAGAATGGGACAAGATTTGGCCCAGAAGCTGGTCTCCCAGCATGCCAGAGCGAATTGCAGAAGTCCTGACAAAAAAGGTTCGACATTGTAGATACTGACTCTATACATACATTTGATTTATTATCAATAAAAGGCTTCAAAACATCATCACAGGTTATAGGCTATTTGCATCTAGGCTGTTATCAATCAACATAACCTGTAACACCTCTAAATATAATGTAGTCCAGTACAACACCACCTTTAACTATGACCTTAATAATAAGCATATAATAGAATTTATACATTTATGACAATTTCAACAATACCTGAAACATTTTGAGCTTCATAAAACACAGATGTTAAGACAAAATTGTTGCATTGATTATGCATACAATTGTACAGGGTGTGGGGGGGGGGTATTTCATTTAGCCTATACTGCAAATCATCAAAGTTAATTTAACCTCTGTTTTCTACATGATTTTTGTAAAGAGTGACAGTGTTGGGGATAGATGAGTTTTGGTGAACCAGCCTGAGGCCCGGGGCCAGTTTTCATTTAGACTCTGCTTCATTTACCAGTAGGATTTTTCTTGTGACTTCTTTCATGACCTTATAAGAAAATGAATCATAACCCTCAACTGTTTGTGCCAAGACGATTCCAGCAGATCTCAGTTGCTGATGAATCAGAGACATAACTGGTCATTATGCGTAGACGGGGAGAACACTTTCTGCTCCAGCGTGTGCTTAAGAGAATATAACAGAAGGTAGATGAAGGTTCTTATGTTGGTTTTAAATCTTTGTAACTTTTTCTTGTATATAGTTCTCAGTTCAAAACAAGAAAAAAAATGAATCAGTTGCTCATGTTTATTAGAAAGTCTAATTCATTTTTATTTCCCCTAAACCCAGAAGAAATACAAATTTTAGTAAAACTAAATGAAACAAAAATAAAAACAGCTTGACAAGTACATTCCATTTCTCAAAGCTGGAACTTAAGTGTCTGAGGCTGTGGATCCAGAAGTGCATTAACATTACATTAATGTTTTGCATCTGAGCACTTAGTCACTGTCATTTAAATACACAAGACATGTGTAAACATTGCTGTGGATTCTGTGACTTTAAAATAGTGAAGGAATGATTCTGGAGGGATCGAGTGAGTTAGTATATAATATAGATCAATAAAAGCCAATGTTGCTAAGTGAATGTGGAGTGTATAAAAAAACCACAATATAAAAATGATTACTGCACTGAATAATGCCAGTCCTGTGTGTACTGATTCATTGCTAACCTCTGTCCAAGATATTCATATATGCTTCTTGTATAATTATAAAACTGCATCCTAAAAAATGTGATCATTCATATGATGTTCCAGAAAACTTGACTTTACAAAACTGAATGCACAACTCCAGCTATAAAACACACATACTATGTAGCACCGGTATGTTAAAACAAATCATGCAGCAAATTGGGTTGCCTTCCTTCTTGGTGTGAAAAAGACTACTTCAAGAATTTTGGGGATAAAGTCCATTTTGTGGGATCCAGTGCAGCCACCATTGCTTTGGTATTGCATCCTCTCAGTATGGCCATTTTGGATGGTTCTCCTCAGAATCCCCTAAACAGAGGTAAAAGCTGGCCATGTTTGTCACTTTTATCCTATGTCGTTACTGCAGCACTGACTCCCTGGTTGACTGGCACTGTTGATGAATGGAAAGGAAAAACACAGTTAGTCCCCTAGACTCTGTACTCCGCTGAGCATGGACTACCACGGTGTCAGACAACAAACAAAAATAATTGAAGAGGCACATGATTGGCAGAAAATGCTGGATGTGCAATGTATTCACGGAATAAAAATAGAGGCCTTCATAATGTACCTCTAATTACAAGCTCCTTAGTTATAAGACCCTTATTATTTAATTGTCTGTCTGTATGTCATAACTAAGAAATAATCTGAGATGGACATGTTGTACTGTGTTGTATCAAAGTCCTATGTTCCAGTTGAGTTTAATAAACTTGCAGTGAGCACACAACTTCACTGGGTTGTGCTGCTGTTGAAATAGCCCAGACAACCAGCTACTGATTTTTAACTCAACTACGTAGGTGATCAGTTTTAGGGGTAACAATCCATTATCACCTACATCATCAGTTTTATCATGGAGGTCTACAAGGAGTTCCTTGGGTTGTTTTTTATCTAATACACACTTAGTGTCCTTTCTGAACTGTCCAGTCAATTCAGTTTGCCACATGTGGACTCCATTCAAGGAACAAGGAAGGATAATCAAAGCAAATAGGATGCATCTGGGCACAGCTTGAAGTGCCACAGGAAAGGATCTGCATACTTTTGGAAATGAGAGATTTCAGTTTTTGGTTTTTAATACGTTAATAAAAATTTCTAAAAACATGTTTCCACTTAGCCATTGGGTTATTGGGTGAAGACCGGTGGGCAAAATAAAGTTCAGTTTGTGTACAAATGTACAAAACAATGAAGTGTGCAAAAAGTGAAGGGATCTGAATATTTCCTGAAGCCACTGTAGGTACAGTACTTAAGTTATCGTCTACCACTGTGTGGAACCCACAAACAGACTAATGGGGAACAGTGTATAACTTTATCTTCCAGTGACTACCTATGGGGTAAACAGTTAAATACAATTACCAAGACAGTCACTGAGCATGTAAATATGGGATATTACAAGAAAACATCATTTTTTCCTTTTGGTGAAGCCAGTGCACTTCCATAGAAAGCAGTCTAAGTACCGTACTGAGTCAGTTTATCTCCGTGCCTCATACCGTGTACTGTTAAATGCTGAAACTGCTCATTTGCAGAGATGGCAAAGGAATACACTGTTGACATTTTTACATGCAAGGCTTTCTGCATCACAGACAGATAGTAAATGCCAAATTCTAACACAATGCTGGGCATTGCCAATAACTGATCACTGATACCATAACGTACCTGGTTTAGCACAAGCCTTCTCACACTGCTCCTGTGTGTCAAAGCGATTCTGGTTTCCATCACAGCCTCCATACCAGAAACGTGTGCAGCTCTTTCTGGGGGCATCATAGTGCCACTTGATGACAAATTTGGTACAAGTACCTTCCTCTTTGGGAAGCTGGCAAATGTCCATGGCTGTAGAAGCCGCTGTGAGGGAAGTGACAGAGAATAACAATCATACTATGAAAACACATGCAACTGGATGACACCCAGAGGGCACATATCTCCTGCAAGGTTACATGTTTAAATGTACAGTATATCCACTACATTAGATTACATATGAGCATCACCGAGTGATGTGGTCACCAGTAAATAAATTATTACACATCTACATAATAACTTGGAATGAAGAGATGGTGACAATAATTTGCCAGTTACCTGCTTGTGTTGTGGAATGAAAATCGGTACAAGGCATTCCTATCACAACAGATTTTTATTTTTCCACAGTCATAAGCTATAGTGCATTTGATTTATAGTAGACTTTGTATTACTGTAGGTATCTTGTACCACTTTACTCCAGTGTCAAGGAGGTACTGATAAATTGAACTTGCTCTGTATTTGGACTGCTGCCAAACAAACAAACAAACAAACAAGCAAGCAAACAAACAGTGAACTAAAAAATTAAAGGTTTCCATTTATTTCTCTGTAGCTATCAAAAGCATAATCTCATTTTCCATGCTTGGCTTCAGTCATTTAGATCATCTGAGGGGCAGTGGAGGACATGGGTGGGTTTGCAGTTGAAAACAGAGCACAGTTTGTGGAAACTCAAATTTGTAACAGCGATCCAACATGAAGCACTGGTGACTTGATATCCAGATATATGTCCAACATTAGGGGTGGCCAGAAAATGTCTGATTCAGATCATGTTTTGAGGACATGGATGTGCTTTTTTCCTTTCATACCGGCTAGCATTTCCTTAGCATACACATGCAGCCACATCAGAGTCAGGTACAGTATGTCATTAAAACAGGGAGTTAAAAGGAAAGAAACAGTAACATAAAATGCCTACAGAAAACTATTTGTGTTATTTAAGCCCTTATTCTGAGATCTCACCAGGAGCCAGGAGGGTCTCCACCTGTTCAACCTGCTGCACTTTTGGCTCAGGCTCTGGCACTGTGAAAACATTAAAATACAGATGTCATCTTAGAAAACACACTTTTAACAGTTGCTGAAAACTGATTAGGATTTTCAAAATGGTGTTTAGTGCAGCATAGATATCACAAGTGATCCACATTGGCAGGCTTCTTTTTTAATCTAAACCTCAAGTGACCAGTGATCATTTAAAGAAAATTTTACTATCTCCTCAATACATGGCAAGACAATATAAAGTTACATTATAAATGACAAGCAACTTGCCTTTAGCTTCTGTGAACTGTGCAGTTAGCTGCCAATCAGCTGACCCCCACTCACACTGCTGCTGCAGCTGTCTAACTTCCACATATGCAGTTTACAACAACAGTTGCAGAATGACTTAATGGAATTTCTGCACTGTAGAGGGATTCTTTTGGTTTCCCCAGACCAAACAAAGAGCAAGATAGAGCCGCTATCATTAGCAAATGTTCAGTTATAGGCTTTGTATCTGGGGTTGAAGCTCATTACATGCTGCATTAAAGTATGCCATCACACCTGGTGGCGGCACATTCCCCCAGAGAGCCTGGTAAAAACTACCGCTTACCTGACCTCATGCAGTTTTTCAAGCAGAGGGTCTCAGTGTCGAACCTATTTTCATTGCCTCCACAACCTCCATACCAGAACTGTGTACAGATCCCGTTCTTTGTGTCAAAGAACCACTTAGCCTGATAGTCTTTGCACGGCATTCCAGGGTCATAGTCAAGTGAACATGGGTCTGCAAATTCATTAACTAGAACATGCAAAAACAACAGCAGTGATGGAAGACAGACAGAGAGAGAGGATGATTTTGTGTTAAGATTAAATGTACAGTTACACGAGGCTTGCAGCAGTTACTGTGTGCTGTTAAAATGCTGCTGGCAACAGATAAATTCGTATTAGAAGCTTAAAGGTGTTCAAAGGGATCTCATGGGGTCAAAGTCTTAGTGCTGATGTGTTTCAGTGGAAAAGAAATGGCATCCAACATGGCACTGCACTCTATAGAAGAGCCAGGCTAATCACATTATTAAGTGTTTTTACTTATGAAAATTAAGCGCTGTCAGTAAAACGATAGTTCATCTGTTTCCACAGATGAATTGAAATGTTAGTTATGACTGCAGTTACTGTTAGGTGTTAGTTCATTTGAGCCATGTAGAATCTGCATGGCTGCGTGGTTCAACATATCTGCATGTAATCATTCCCACAAATCAACCTCTCAAATATTAATTATGACAAAAGTCCTCTTGAGTCTTGCCTGTATTGTCTGTTAATTCATTCTGGGACAGCACTGTGTAAACTACAGAGTGCTAGAAAAATGTTCTTGTTCACAGTGGGGTATCAAAATACCATATATCACTGACCTTTTTTTTAATGAAGACAATGTCATTGCTGTTCTTAAATAATCATAACTAACTGAGCAGAGCAGGAAAAAACTCTTTAGAGAACATCATATACATCTGCATGCACAATTACTCACCAGTTTCTGGTTTGTCCAGTGGTGTGGTGTTTACAGTAATGGTCCCTGGGCTGGCTGGGTGATGCTCTGCTGCTTCTGTCAAATTGAAACAAGTGCTCATGGAGCAGCCACAATAGTGCAGTAAAGTCTGTGAGCTAATTCAGGCAAGAAAACTACCTGACTGTTTAATATTTTTAATTTTGCTTAGCCGTAGTTTATTTACAAATAACAAATTACACAAAAAATTGTACACATTAAAGGAGTAAAAAAGGATTACACTAGCAGTTAATCTACTCAAAAGCACCCATGTAGACATCTCAAAAAAAGGTCTAAAATCTAATATTGTCAGGGCCCATTTTCTTCCAAAGTTTGCCAGGAGTGATAAGGTCAGAACCTAGAGGCCAAATATAAACTTTGGGCAGCTTAATTCACATATGAATGAATCCATTCTATATGATTTGGCTAAATGCAATGTCATATTTCTAAAGAATAAAAAGTGCTGAAGTGATACTGGACCACATCGCCATTACATATTTTGAAAAGACAGAGATAAAGATGGAGGAGAGAACAATGTGACCTCTTATTCCCACTCATAGTTTTTGTTCTTAAACAAAGCTGCAAAGTAAGTCTGAAAACTCTCAAATCATGTTACTTGGTGCGACTAATGAAGGCACTACAAATTCACTTTTCTACATATTTGGTATTATTGATATTTTTTGTATTATGTGGCAAAAAAAATGTTATGTATTGCTTTTTGAAATAAATATACAGCATTTATCCAAATAATGTCATTTTGTTGGATACAAAGGAAGCTTACAACATTGTAGTGTAGGCACTTACTGGTAGTGATGATGCCTTTGCGGGTGGAGATGATTTGCCCCTCTGCTGTGTGGGCGTTGACCACAGCATGATATGTTTGAGCACTTTCTAAATTGTCTACAGAAAGCTCAGTGCCTGACACGTTGGTCTTCAGCATCAGGGCATGGTCGTGCAACCGTGTCACTACGACCTCAAAGTAGACAAAGAGCTTGGGATCTGGGCTTCTCCAATGCAATTTCAAGCTGTTGGAGGTGACGTTAGAGACGTGTAGCTCATCTTCATCTGAGGGGTCAGACAGAGAGGTGTAAGGCATAATTTAGAACAAAGGTACTTCTTTCATGTGTGACATCTGAGAAGTGTGTGAACAATGATAATGACTGTTGATTTATGGGCAGTCAGTTTTAAGGGGTAGCTGCAGTATGCATACTGTTGCAAGAAAAAATACTGGCACTGTTTGCAATTTTCAGGTTTTCTGCATAAATTGGTCATGAAATGTGATCTGATTTTCACTTAAGTCACAAATATCACCAACACAATAGTTCTAAGATGATAAAATACAAACAGTCATGATCTTTCATGTCTTTATTGAACACACCCATTAAACATACAAAGTGATGATGGAAAAAGTAATAGTAACACTAGGCTACTAGTGTTACTAAATGTCAGCTGGAGTCAAGTGCTAGCAAATCTGGAGTCAAGTCAATGAAACGAGAAATGAGGTGTGGTATAGAATGACTGCGACTTATAAAAACACTCAAACAGTGTCACCACACAGAAATATTGTGGTTGTGGATATTTGCAACTTTGCTGAAGTATTTCATGACTAATTAATGCAGAAAACCAGGAAACTGCAAACAGTGCTATGACTCTTTCTTGCGATTTAAACTGCCGAAGCCTATAGAAGTGTATTTCACTGCATCCACAGTCTTACCTTTGTGCTTTCTCTGATGAACAACTGCTTGGTGAGTCTCATGATGCTTCTGATGTTTCCTATAAATGTTCCAATATATAATGAATTAAACCATTAGTATTTCTGACAAATTAATAGTGAACAATGACACAAAACTTACTCCTGTTGCTGTGATGACGTGAAGGGGTTTTTTAGTGGATCATCTCTCTGGAACCACTTGCAGTTTTTGGAGACTTCAGGGGACATGTAGAAAGCATTTTCAACTGAAAAGATAAGCAACAAAGAACACAATGTCTCACAGGGATGTCAGAGGGATTTAGATGATTAATGGTGTTAGATAAAATCATAGCTATGAAAGTGGACCAGAAGGTATTAAAATTGAGTGCCTGATGCTGATATCTGTCGTAAACTTACTGCTGATATACTTTGGCAGCAGCTGGCCGAAGGTCTGGATGTATTTGTCATAAAATTGTGAGATGCTGTTCAGCCTCTTGAAGAAGACATCTGAGGGCTCACTAGCCATGCGTGACAAGACACGAGCATCTCCAGCAGTCAACTTCTCACCCACACCCAGGATGACCAGGAAATAGCCACTGCACTTGACCTCAGTGGCAATGTGCACCAACTGCTGTTCTTCTGCTTCCACACTTCCTGTCACAAAGAGCATCAGTACCTTCCTGTCACGTTGGTGAGGTGCCTTCTCAAACACCTGCTCCACTGTGGACTCTATAGCAGCTGCCAGCGCCCGGCCACCCTCTAATTGTGGTGTCTTCTCTAGCAGGAATTTGACAATATCCTGAGCTGAATGTTGCTCAGTCAAGCCGATATCCACATGGATGGGAGAGCCTGTTTTGTTATGGAGGAACTCATAAGGTGCTTGCTGGATCACAGACACTCTGGCATGATGAATGGATGATGTGGGATTCGAAGAAACTTGTAGGTGTTCTACTATGTGCGCTATGTAGTGTTTAATCTCTGTAAAGACAGTGGGGTAGGTAGACTCTGAGCTCTCCAAGATGAAAGCCATGTCGATGTCCACATCCGTTGTAGGAGACCTCCTGCCTCGGCTGGTCGATGGGGGCACATAGTCACACATTTGGTCTGGATCGCAGATGTCTGAAAAAGGAAAGCAAACACTCATAGCCCTGGGACTTTTCTGTACAAGGTTATGATTATGGTTATTATTCTTATTTTTACCCAAAATACAAAACTGTTTTCATTCCTAAAATGTTTAAATAGGATAAAAAATAATGAAAAATACGAAAATCCCCGAAAGTTTTCAGAATTTTCTGAACAGAAAACGGGCACAGAGGAAATTCTGCTTGTCAGACAACAAATCTGGATAAAAATCGGTCCAAGACAATCAAAACAAAAATGATATTTACAGAATCAAAAACAGCTCTTACCTAGGCAGACATGGCATTTCATAATCTTTGCGATGACTGAATTGTACTGTGCACTCCCAGGGCTGGGAAGGACAATTACCTGTCCAAGTGTTGTGGTGTTGAACTGGTGTACAAAAAGAAAAACATTTTTTTTTTTTATTGAAAATAAATGTGCCTCATAAATTGATCTACTGTAAAGTTCAAATCTGAGATATCTGAATTGTCTGTTTTGTCCAACCTGCAGTGCTCTGCTAAGTGCTCTGTCCTCACGGTTGACCAAGAGCAGAGTGGCGATTCCAGCATCATGGAGGCGGAGAGCTGCATTAGTAATTGCCTGTGCCGGTCCTGCATCCCCACCAACAAAGAAGATGGCCACCTTCCTCATGAGGAAGCCACTGCGCACCCTCTTAAAGGTATTCTGTGCCACAAAGCTCATGGCTGTACTCAAACTGCGTGGCTTCCTTGTTTGCGGGGCTTGCAGTCCCTCAATGATCTGCAGCAGAGTACGTTTCTTTTGTGCATCAGCGAACCGGACTGCAGTGATCACATCAGTGTTGTACATGGTTAAAGCAACACGAGCTCCTCTTGGACAGTTGCTCTCAGCAATGGTGATGTCTCTGACTAGCTGCATGACTGTGTCACGCATGTTGTTGAAGCCTGCAGTCTGAGAGGCATCCATGGCAAAGGCCAGCTCAGTGGGGTAGAGAGGGCACTCCTGCTGACCTAATAATATACACAGAATGGATTGTATGGTCTGTGTAGTAGTGGATACAGTACCTGAAGTTACTATCTAATGATAACTGCCTTTTGAACTTACCAAAACAGCAAGCTGGCAGAGAAAAGGACATAAAATGTGATCAGACCGTGGTGTAAAACACAACACATGAACATCCTTACTCTTCAATATCATGCAATGATATTATGGATAATTATACTCACGACAGTTTTCTCTGATCTTCTTGACCAGGTCACATTGCTGAAAGGACAATGAATCATTTGGAAACAAATGTTTAAAGATGCTGACACCACAAATGAGTTTTGTTTTGTTTTGTTTATTTAATAAAATTTCATACAAATACTTGTACACATACCACAACACCTGGTCCTCTTGGCCCTTTCTGTCCCTATTGAGCAAAAATGGTTCTGTTAACAGCTCATCTCTGAACAAACACCCAGTAATAAAAACATGTCATTCCTTGTATTGCTGACATAACTCCAATATTTTTATTAAATTGTGTTAGGAAAGTAACATTATTTCATTGAAAAGTACAGTATATATGATGTCATAAGTTTTGAATCCATGAGAAGATGCACGCTTGATCAGGCCACAAGCGTACATATTCTACTGCAGTGGGGCCATGTCATCCATATGGAATTTACACAGCTCATAAGCAGTGTTGAATTTTAAGCTACTTACATATGGCCCAGGATATCCAACTTCTCCCTTCTGTCCAGGTGTACCGTTGGCACCAGACACACCCTGGAAAAAGGATTAAAGAAAAAAAATCACTTTAAAGTCACTAACCTGTCAAACGTTCAGAAAGAGCTTTATTGTAAAAGTTCACACTCCTCATAGACTGAAAAATGACAACAGTAACACAACTTCCTCAATGCACATAATGCATACTTTAGTTTGACTAAATATATTTGGACCCAAACTTCTAAACCATTCCATTAGTGTATCATGTATCATGCCAAATGTGTGTTCAGTTGGACAAGCTGAGCATTGAGGATAGTACTAAATAATAAAACACATATGTGCCATTGCCCTTAGAACATATGCTCATATTAATCAAATCCAACTCAGGTATGAAAACCGACCCTCTGTCCACGATTTCCTCTGGGACCAGGTCCCCCCTTGGCTCCAGCATCACCAGCTGCTCCCTATATTGATTAAAGTATAGAGAATGAAAATGAATGAATAACATCAAATGCCAGGCCCAGTGGCCAGGGTTTACGACACAACACTATATTTCCCATCCTCTGTTGAAGTTTCACTTTGAGAGCCAGTGTTTTTCCATTACCTTTGGTCCTGGGAATCCTGGGAAACCTTCATCACCCTATAGAGGGAAATGCATACACTGAAATGTTATTAGTGTCATCATTGTCGGACTGTATGTACAGGGTACATGTCAGAATTCACTTGCCTTTCTTCCATTGAGCCCTGGAACACCAAACCCATCTCTACCATCTTCACCCTAAAGGAAAACAAGTAGACAAATGTTTGACCAATATTCCAATATCATGTATATAGAAATCACTTTTGGCTTTTCCCGTTTAGGGGTCGCCACAGCGAATCATCACACTCGCATGTTAACATTTGGCAATTCAATGGCATACATTATTGTAGTTAACATGAAACTGGATTAACACCCTCTCGCTCCCCTTAATTCCAGCACAAGCGTTGCACTGTTAGGTAATACTACATGTGTTATGGTACTCATTCGAGATAGGACACATGGAATAAAAAACATCCTCAAGAGAAGTTCCAATTCACTGATTAAAACACAAAATGTTCTCAAATATAGGCTATAAGCCACAGTAACATCAATTATGACAGCAATGGAGAGAGAATGCTTTTTAGGTCAGTAGAAAGCTAATCTTAATATTTTCCGTCTTTTTTTCTCTTTCACAAAGAAAAACTAAACAACTGTGTAATAATTAGCCACTGTATTATAAGGACCTTTGGTTGCTAAAGCAATAGGGTTAACCTAAGTATGTCTGATTTACAGTTCTTATTGTGTATCATACATTTTTCACCAGTTTTATATTATGGTGCATGCAAAGATGATATGGTTTCATTCTTACAGGCTCTCCACGGGGGCCAAGTGGTCCAACAACACCCTTAGGCCCTGGTTCTCCTGGCTCTCCCTACAAAGGCACAGAAATAACCAGATAGCAGATGAGACAGAGACAGAAGCTCTCAAAGTTTCAAAGAGAACGTCACAACTTCAAATGAAAAGTGAAATATTTATTTAAGCGGCCAGGTTAGTTACTAGAAATTTAATTAAGCTCATATGTGTTATACAAGCAGGGCATTGATATTTTTCTTAATAGTGCTTTCATATTTGCTGAAATTGACTACACGTGTGTGTCCAGTAATGTGGGAGAGCTAGGTTTAGGCCAGTGGGTTTACAAATCAAATAAGCCACATCAACATATGTTCCACTCAGTACCTTGCGACCAAGAGCTCCTCTTCTACCCGTTTCTCCAGCAGGACCTGGGGCACCTCCACGACCCTAGAGTATAAAATATCAGAACATCAGAGTTAAGTTTATTATTTTATAGAAATGGTTATTATACATTTTTCTTACAAGATTTTATTGATTAATGTAACATGTTAAACTCACCCTTGGTCCAGGGTTTCCATCTTCTCCTCTGGGTCCTGGGGCCCCAATCGGTCCAGGTGGACCCTTAAGAAAGACAAATCAGACATCGCTTACTGTGCATATTGCACATAGATGTACATGCCTAAAGAATGAACACATATTTCTAAATATATAAATATTCCAGTCATGGCCCAGTCAGAACTATTTATTATATTATATACTGTATATAATGCAGCCAAAGACATTAACAATTTAGAGTGGTACAGGTTGGCACATGTGTATTTACAGACTAAATAGTCTGCCAGATACTATGTAAAGAATCACAGACTTACTCTAGACCCTCCAACACCAGGCTCTCCCGGTACACCATCAGCTCCTGGCTTTCCAGGAATTCCCTTTAATGAGATGGAAACAACATATGTTACAGAAACTGTCTGTTAGAGTTACTAAAATTATCAAACAATGTATCTTCACCAAAAAACAAAACAAAAAAACAAACAAACAAAAACCTACAGCCTGTCCAGGTGCGCCTCTTCTGCCATCAGCTCCCTAATGATGCAGGAGTACAAATAAATGTTGGTAAACAAAACAGTGCAAAAAAATATTTTGCAAAGACAATAAATACATGGCAAAACTGCTTACCCCTCTTCCAGGTTCACCGGGGCCTCCCTTATTTCCATCCTCACCAGGCTCTCCCTATAATTTCAGTAAAAATAATAAAACAACCCATAAAATTAAAAAAGCATGTATTGTTAAACTGCTATAACTTCTGTTGAAAATGTGTGGGCAGATGTCTGGGGGATATTACCGCTGGCCCGGCATCACCAGGGTCTCCTTTAGGTCCTGCTTGGTTATTATCATTTCCACTTGTACCCTATTAGACAGACATTAGTTTTTCAATTTCAGCTACAGTTGAATATTCTAAAGCAAAATTTGTCCAGGAAAACAGAACAAGAACACATTCTTATTTATACAGACATCCTGGGAGAGCAATGGCAGGCTTAGGGAGGGATGTGTACAGTCATACTAAATGTTGAAAGACTCCAGCTGTACCACTAGCCACTGTTGAGAGCCTAGCTTAAGGACTTAATGCAACCTGATGAGTCATTCTAAGATGGACTGGGACAGACAGATTATTATAATAACTTACTGTACTACTTTGACTTTCACACTGTCATGTACTGTTTATGCATACACACAAATATACAAAGACTCTACAAGTAATAGATATAGTATTACTCTATAATAAAGGATCAGGTGAGGTATCAATATGTACCACAATGTCAGTTTACAGGTAACTATTAATTTGAACAGCAAATGGCACTGCAGCCAGTTTCCATAATACTTACAGGGTCTCCTCTGATACCAATTTCTCCTCTGTCTCCAGCTTGTCCTTTGACACCTTTGGGACCCTAAAAACAATGAATATGTCTGGTCAGCATTTATTAGCACCAACTATATCAGCTAAAAATATATGGTTGAAAAAAAAAATCCAGTCGCTCACTCTTCTGCCAGGGTTTCCTCTGTCTCCTGGGGGCCCACTCACTCCACTTTTGCCCTGAAAACATGTAGCAGATGTAAAATCAAAGCACATTGCAGCTCTGCCACATGAACACAGTGGTAGAACTCAATGGCCATACATCTAAAGGCATGTAGCAATCATACATGATTCTGTATGTGTTATCGGTGCTCGAAGTGGGCTGGTAGGAAACGGTATACAGTACTGGTACATTTTACTCTTTGGCACACCAAGACTTTTTCTTGTGCACTGGCACTTCTCTCAAGCTGCCATTACGCTTTTCTGCCCTCTCCATGCGCTTGTTTAAAACTAACTGCATCTTCTGGACCGCGGACAGGACCCGACGACAGCAGCAGGGAGCGGTGACATGAAGCCGCAGTCAGGACCAACAGTTTAGGAGCTTTTTGCCAGCTACAGTATGGGAACTGGGGGGGTTACCTCCACAAAAAGAGACCTGAGCTTCCCCCAGAGGCAACAAATATTCATGTTTGGATGTTCCAAAATGATCAATAATCATAATCAGTTTTGTTGTATCATAGAACAAACTACTTACACATTAAAACTAAAACACTAAAAGTTTGATACCCCCCTCCCCCTTTCTTGTCTTTTCTTATCCTTTATGTGTCCTCCCAGGGCACCAGAGTCACTGTTTTAAGGTTCACTTCTGTGATGGATTAAAGTCTTTGCAGTTTACTGAAAAGTCTGTGACTGGTCTCTTTTACTTTGAATGAAGGCAACATATGTGCCCTGAAGGAGCAGTTAATACCATATTGCACACATGAGCCCCCCTCAGCTCAGCAGCACACAGAACTGATGGACAGTAGGCTGTGTTCAGACTGTGCAGAATGAATTAAATGACCACAATCAATCTATTCTGATTATAGTTAACATTCTTAGGTCATATAGTACATTTTATTTAAATTTTAAACCGATTAATTTAGGGGGAATACTGGCCCTTTCCCCCCCCCCCCCCACACACACACACACACACACACGCACACACTTTGAGCACTGTGTGTTACATATATAAAAATGGACATATGACAAAATCTGACATAATATACACTTACCTCTTCTCCATTAATGCCATCAAGGCCAATTTCTCCAACATCACCCTGTAATATGGTGACAATTGGTTGGGTAATCAGCACATCTGCTGTTTTTCTGATCACTTTATCTAACAGTGAAGACTTAACAAAAAAAGGAAAACCACTCACCTTTTCTCCTGAGTACCCACGAGAACCCTGAAAAAAAGAAAAAAAATGTGAAAATAAATAAATAAATAAATAAGTTAATTATTTAATTAATTAGCAATAACAAGTGTTAAAGTTAGTGTCAAAGCTTTTACCTTGAAACCTCTCTGTCCTGGGCATCCCTGGAAACCCTGAGTTCCATTCACACCAGGAGGACCTCTCTCTCCCTGTCATTAAAGAATAAAGGCAATAAAATACGCTGACAAAATACAGGAAGAATGAATACAAAGGAACATAAAGAGCTGTGAATCTAAAAACAGTGGAAGTGGTCACTTCTTGTGGAACAAAATATGGTTAAATTATAGTTTAAAGATAAAAGTCTCTTATGAAAACAATTTTAAATGTGACCATATACATGTATGTAAGTAAGGCATTCAAACTTACAGGTCCACCCTCATCTCCAGATATATGGTAATAGGAACACTGGGCGCCAGGGACCCCCAAACTGGGAGAGTGGCCCCAACAGATCCCAGGAACAACATCAGAGATCTCTGTCCAGAAGAGTGCAGTCCTAGGAACAGCTAAGATACTGCGCAGGACCCTCAAGCTCCCAGGCCTCAGGTAGAGGACCCAAGCTTGGAGGAAGGAATAAGACCGCTCCAAAGTGGGGGGCAAGTGGGGAATTTTTATATATATAAATATATACACTGGATACCTTAAACCCTGGAAGTCCAACTGCTCCTCGGTCTCCTCTGGTGCCAGTACATTTGCATGGCACTGCACAGCACTCTCTTTCTGCAATATTGTCCTATGCAGCAAAAGAAGAAGAAATATTTGGAAATTAAGCGAACAAAGTTAAAGAAACACTTAAGTTTTAGATTGGATTAATTAGTACTCACCAGTTCTTCCACAAGCTCATAGTCCAGGTCCATGATATTGATACGTAAGGGTCTGGTGTATCTAAAGCCACGACCAAATTCCAATAGCGAAGCCTCCTCAAATTTGGGCACCCGCTCCAGCCCGACCAGGATGAAACTGTTCACTCCTGCTTTGAACATTCAATCAGGAATCAGGAATAATTTAATCCTCTGCTACAACTTGTGAATATGATACTTATAATTTCATATAGCTTTAAGTATAATTGGTCAGCAAAGGCAGTTTATACTGTATCATTGTTTTACCTGACAGTCGGAGCCCTTCAATTCGCTTTTTCATTTCAGCATATGGGGCATCAATACCATCAGTCAGATGAATAACAATCTTCATGAGAAAAACACAATTCAGTTTTAGAATTTCTCACATTTTCAATATTTTATTTAAATTTTAAACTAGGGTTGCTCGATTAAATTTTTTTTGTTGGCTTTGATCCCAATCTGCCTGTACCAAGTCAGATTCTATGCACATTTACCTAAATGCTGATTACATTTATATATCAGACACATCGGCATATAGACTACTAAACTGATGTGATATGAATAAAAGACTAACTGGAAAATACAACTCCTTAAACTGGCATGACTTGATCCGCTATGCTCAGGAAATCTCACTGAGATCAACATCTCTTTTACAACAGACACCTAAAGAAAAAACTGAGGACACATTGCTCTGTTGATGTTGGTGATTTACAGTAACACAAATACACTCCCATTAATATGCTCAAAATTTTACTTCCATGCAAGTAACAAATGCATAAGTGCCGGTGACATTGGAGAGGAAAAAAACAACTACAGTAAGTTGTGGCCACGACTCCACAACTTACCAATGTGTGGGAATGAGACAGAATAATGCTTGGCCACGAGATACTATGTTTTGGCCATGACTTACTAAGGCATGGCCACAACTTATTGAGATTTTATTTTTTTCTCTCCAGTGTCACCGGAGGGGCTCCATAGATGGCCGTATGCCTGGATCAGCCCTGATACTGATTCTTAGGATCGGCCTAGTGCACCCCTACTTTAAACTGATTGAGTAACCAACCTTGACAACATTGTCCTGTCTGGCTTTGAACCTATCGATGTAAGCTGAGATGGTCTTGCCATTGAGAACAAAAGGGCCACGATTTTGCAGGGCTCTGAAGGTATCAAAGAGTTCATTGATGTGGTCTGTGAAGTCCAGATGGGCAGCGTTAGAGGCAGAGTCCATGGCCAGCATGCCCACTTGCACAGAGGGAATCTGCCCAGATGAGCAACTGATAGCTGCCATTTTGGAAATTCTCTGCAGAATGGCACCCATCTTCCTCTGGAGGTTGGTCTGAGCACTGAAGATGTTCTGGGCAGAAACATCAAAGCCCACCAGCACCTCTATACTGCAGGCTGTAAAAGAGAGGTTTTATTTATACATTTTTTATGAACTATAGAAAACATCTGGAAACTGAAACTTTGAATTTTAAGTTACAAATCAAAATACATTAGCAAGAAAAAATAATACTATATCTCTTACATTTAGGAGCTTCTTCCACAGTAAGACACAGCCTCCCCTTCACTTCATCATCCAAGGTCTCCAGGATTTGCTCATTGAGCTCTGAAAGTCCTTGAAAGGTACTCGCACGAGCCACAGTTGTTGCTTCACTTGCTAGGTTTTCTAATTCATCCCCAGTGTCGCCCACTCCTATAGCAAAGACTCTCACTCCTTTGTTCTTCAGACCAAGAGCTGCTGTTTTGCTGTCATCAGCTGACCGTCCTCCAGTGACAACCATTAGAATCTGTGGCGTGCCCTCATCAATCCTACTGCCTTTTTCTTTGGTGAAGTGAATATCTTGAATGTGTTGAATGGCTGCCCCAGTATTGATTTTACGTCCACCTTTGTACTGTACTTTGTCTATGGCATCTATAATGTCTTGCTTGTTTTTGTGTGTGTTAAGATAGAAGGCATCAGTCACATCTGCAGCATAATGTGCCAGGCCAATCCGCAGGTTGTCTTTCTCATTGAAGAACAGGTCAATCAGATTTGTGATAAATTCCATCACTTTTTTAAAGTCATCTTGGCCCACGTTAATGGAGTCATCCACCAAAAACACTATGTCAGCTTTTTTAGGTTGAAGTGTCTCTACTGCCATGAGAAGGAAGATAAGATAGTGAAGAGGACAAAGTAAAAAAAGGATGAGAACATGAGAATGAACCAAGTTAAAATGACCCATGGACTATATTACTGGTTTAAGCTAAAGCATGTGTTATCTGAGTAGGGTAAGGTGGGGACAGTTGCAACAGTGTTTTTTTTCAATGAGAAAAGCATAAGAACCATCAAACCCTTTATCCCACTTCCCTAACATGAAAACAGCAGCTAGTTGGAAGCTTTTATCATCAAAGAGGTGTTTTGGGGGTATGAACATATGTTTTTTTATGATTGGATTTCTTGTTATACTTTCCTGCAATTTCATTTTAATTGTTGTTTTGTTGACTTTTAAATGACATAGCTAGCATGTATCATGGTTACTGTGGTCAGCTTGTGTAGCTTTATGGTGGCTGGTGGGGGCAGCAACATGCTTATAAAACTGATGTAACAACAATAACCATAAAATATTACATGTTGATTAACCTTATGTAATAAAGAAACAAATAAGAATGGTGTGTTTTCTGTGTCGTCAGCATTATTAATTAAAGACCTATCTAAAATTAAAACGTGGTAAAATTGATTGCTCAGCAACATCTGCCCATAGGGTAGGCCAGTTAGTTTGTACACACAAAACAAAACAAATTAACTACGAGTTTTATAGACATACTACATTGCTTGTAAAAATATCTAGACAAATATAACTGGTAATCATCCTAAGTGGATGTTGCATCTGTCCCTTTAGTATGGGGTAGGTTGCAGCATGTGACTTCTGATTTTCAAAATGCAAATTATGAGTTTATTATTATTATGTGTAGACATATAGTATTTATGATTTAATCGTGTGGGCAATAAGCCAACAGATATGAGTTTAGTAAATTGAAACTGTGCTTGTCTAGTGTAAATAGTCTCAGAGCAGAGTGCAAACAATGTTGCAACCATCCTTGCCTTATCTTATCTGTAAATTTGTGCAAAACTTACTAGGCTCTTGGGTTGGTACCACAATTCTCCCACTCAACCTTGCAATAGTCATCTCTTGGACTAATGGCAGGCCAGGGAATGTAGGAACCTGAAGGACATCATCTGGGGTGGTGGCAATTAGGGCTAGCTGCCTCATGTCAGCACCACTAGTTCCAATACCAATACAGTTTACCCCGGAGCCCTTAAGCAAAGGGCCATAGATGGAAACATCTTGGGCTGAACGTCCACCTGTGAGAACCACAAGATGCTGGGAGGCCTCAGTTGGACGAGCACCAGCAGAGGGCTTTAACTCATTCTCTGTAACATAGTTAATGGCGTCAGCCAGATGTGATGACCGGCCACCCATCTGACGAAGCCTTTTGATAGCAGAGATAACAGCTGCCTTGTTATTGTGTGACTTGAGTGAGAAGTCTGTTTTAAACCTGTCTGCATATTGGACAACAGCCACACGCACTTGATCAGGCTGCACGTCGAGCCGTTGTACAATGCTGAGGATGAAGTCACGGATATGAGCAATGCCAGAAGGTCCTGTATTGTCTGAGCCATCAACAAGAAAAATAATGTCCTTTTTTCCAAGATTTAGGGTTTCCTCAAAACCTACAAAACAAAGACAAAGGGAGACATGCTTTATTTGAAAGTACAGTATATTAGCCAAAGACTGGTGCATTTTTCTAAATTCCACCATTTTAACATAAAGCTCCAGAGTTTTAAAGAGGTGGACAGTAACTGCATTACCAGTGCATCATGAGGCTCCCCCACCCCACTTATATGAGAAATCAAAAACAATGCTAAAAAGCAAATTTTGAAAACATTAAATCACTAATCAACTTCAGCACGTACAACTTATGATAGTATGAGAGAATATGAGAGAGTATTTATTACCCACTGTGGGATGAACATGAGCACTGATGATATCAGCAGTAGATATTGTTTTGATTGAATCAAGGAGCTGTGACTCCATGCCTGGAAGCCTCTGGAAACTCTCAACTATATATGCAAGTTCGGGTTTCAGGGAAATCCGTCTCAGTTCATCAGGGTCTGCATTCCTTGACCCAATAGTAAGAAGTGCAACCTGGTTCCTCTTAAGTTGATCAGCTGCAGTGGATACATCATCTGTAGACTTGCCACCTGTGACTAGAAAAGGAACTGAGGTACCCCTTCCTCAATGCGACTTCCTGCCGACCTCTGGTAGATGTTTCTAGAGACCCACTCAAGAGCTTGACCTGTGTTTAGATGGTTTCCACCTTTGCTTCGAAGTTTTCCCACAGCCTGTTGTACCTCTTGCTTGGTGGAGAATTCGTTCAGAAGAAATTCTAACTTTGGGTCATCACTGTACTGTACCACTGAAATTCTGACCTTATCCATTCCTACATCCAGCTTATTCACAACTCTTCTTATCATGTCACGGATGGAAGGGAACTCGCTACGTGTTGCTGTTGTGCCATCAATTAAAAACACAACATCCCTCTTTTCTCCTTCTGTGGTTGGTCTGGTTACTGCTCAAAAAGAAAGAAAGCACAGGAGCAAGGAATGAATGCAAAGTTTAGTATTCTTAATACAGAGGACATGCACTATGACTGTGAGAGTAAAATATCATGTAAAGAGTAAGTCACATGTATAATTTCAAACTTGATTTCAACCCATTCTGTAGTAAAGAAATTGACATATGTGAGAATGTGTTTAGGCTTTAAATCATTCTTGCATTAACAAAATAAAATTACCATCATATGTTGGGAATTCCGGATGCATCCTGGCAATATCATCATCTGACAGTTCAGTGAGAGCTGTGAGCAACTTATTTTGTACTATGTACAGGCCAGGGAGGTCATCTACAGTGAACGCAAACTTAGGAACGTATGACACCACATGGAGCTCTGCAGGGTTAACGTCCCTGGTCCCAATGCTAAAAGGAAGCACTCCAGATTGCTTGAGGGAAGATGCTGCATGCCTTATGTCATCCGAAGAAGGTCCACTGGAGACGGCAATTACAAACTGTGGTACACCCTCTTGCTTCCTGCTACCACGTGCTGCTGTCAGAACATCCTGACTGACAAACTGCAAAGCCTGACCCAGGTTACGATGTCTTCCTCCTCGCTGTCTTATTTCCCCAACAGCATTGAGAACACCTTGTTTAGTTGTATATGAGTTCAGATACATGTCAGCCTGAGGAGAGTCACCATACTGGACAACGCCTATTCGGATCTTATTCTCGCCCACGTTGAGATTCTCCACGGCCCTGCGGATAAACTCCTTGATGATAGGAAATTCCCGTCCAACGCCATCAGATCCATCAACAAGGAAAACAATATCCTTCCGGGGGCCCCGCGACTCAGCTAAAAGAGAAGGAGAAAAAACAATAAAAGGTCTGCTGGAGAAATAATCAAAATATTTACCAAAAGGTCAAAGGTCATTACACTAATGTATAACTTATTAAATAACTGTTGGACTCCTTCCTTGATAAAGTGGAGAAAAACTTAGCATTTGTTCTTCACCCAAAATATATTTGGAAGTGTTTTAGAGGCTTAAGTGCATAAATTGCTTCAGTTAGTGCAAACTACTGCTGCTGTGATCTCAGTGTTGGGTTGCAACTAGCAGTGTCAATTTTGACACCCGAATTTGATTTAGTTTTAGTCTTTTGAGAAAAATGAATATTTGTCATGGGGGCAGGCAACTGATGGACCCAATATGCAGACACATCGGGATTGGAACACAAAAGGAGTTTGTTTAGTATACAAAGGAAGTCAGGTTACTCGGAGGAGAGAGGGGACAGAGGCATAGCAGGTACTGGACAGAAAAGGTAGAGCAAGTATAGCAGGTTCTGGACAAAGCAGGCAGTAAAACTGCACATTTTACAGTGGCCTTTTATTGTGGCCAGCCTAAAGCAGACCTGTGCAATAATCATGTTGTCTAATCAGCATCTTGATATGCCACACCTGTGAGGTGGATGAATTATCTCGGCAAAAGAGAAGTGTACTCACTAACACATATTTGTGCATTTGTGAACAATATTTGAGAGAAATAGGCCTTTTCTGTACATAGAAAAAGTTGTAGATCTTTAAGTTCAGCTAATGAAAAATGGGGGCAAACACAAAAGTGTTGCATTTATAATTTTGTTCAGTGTATGCGTTTCAATAGATGCACCAGCTGTTGTGCTACAAGTGCTGTAGCTGATTTGTGCTATAATTGCATTAACATTTTATGACAATACTCGTGAAAATGCAAAAATTGTTTAAAAAGCATGCCCTTAAAATTTATATTTACGTGTTTTTCAAGTACATAGGTTGTTCATCATTCAAAATATCACTAACCTGATTAATGCTGGTTCATTTGACTGAAATTCAAACTGAGCAAAATACAAACTGTAACCGAGGTAATTTGGTCTGATTCAAATCTTGACCTAAAACCTTTCTGCATATACTTTTGACATGTTGTTGTGTTGGTTTTCTTCAAATACTCAAGCTTAAACCCACAGTAAAGTATGACATCAGTAACCACACTATTTGCACATGCATAATTGCACAATGTTGACTGCTACACATGCTGCTCCCATGCAGCATACATTCTCTATTAAATTCTTTTACTGCATTGCAGCATTTCTTGATGCATAAAGTGTCCTAGATTTTGTGTTACATGCATAACTGCACAACAACTCTGCTACACATGCTGCTCCCATGCAGCATACATTTTGTTATATTCTTGTATATATATATTTTTTTACTATATTGCGGCATCTGCGCTGCTTAAAGTGCCTTAGATTTTGTGTAATTTATTTATCTGTTTTATATTTCTTTTATATTTTATGTGATTTATGTGGACAGCAAAGTAAGAATTTCATTGTACAGGGAAACACGTTTCCTAACTGTGCATATGACAAAATAAACAGTTTGAACTTTGAATTAGTGATATATATTTTAATATGGTCTAATTGGTGTCCT
>NW_018128114.1:52499-88442 GCF_001952655.1 Monopterus albus | reverse complement strand
CCATCCAACAAGAACACAACATCTCGTACTGTTGGCTTTTTCTCTACTAGGGAAGGAAAATGTGATGGAATTTTAGCTTTGGATTTCAACATTTTCTTGTGTGTAGATCAGATGATGAAAACAAGTGTTAACATTTTTGAAGTTGGTCTTCTTACCAATAACAGTTGGGAATTCAGTTGTTTCATGAGCACCTCTCAATGTGGCTTCCAGAGATGGATATATGCTTTGTAGATTGTTAAAATTTCTGACATAAAAATAATGTGCTGGTGTGAAAGCTATGGTTTGCATTTCCAAGGTATCAGCATTATTTGTTCCAAAGCTAAAAGTCTTTATTCCATTTTCTTTAAGTGACTGCGCTGGTCCTCTGACATCATCCCCTGATCTCCCACCGCTAAATATATAGAGATATTGAGGCACTGATTCTGCACGTCTGCCTCCAACTGAAGCAGAAAAGACATTCTCTATAACAAAAGCCAGTGCTCTGCCAATGTTGATGGGTCGTCCCAATTTATGTCTCATTGTTCTGATGGAATTCAGCACATCATCCTGGGATGAATAGGAATTCAAGTAGAAATTGACTGTGGCATTCCGGCTGTATTGAACAACAGCCACTTGGTCTCTGTTATCACCTAAATTTAAATTTGCAACAATTTTTTCAATAAAACTTCGTATCACTTCAAAGTTGTTCCTTGAGTCATATGATCCATCAATAAGGAACACTACATCATTTTTCTTGGAATCTGCAACAAAGATGAAAAATGCAGAATCAATGTAATTTTCTGCAGAGGAGAGGTAACTACAATGACATAATTTCCCATTCTCTACTTCACTTTAATAAATAATGTTTCAGTAGAACAGTAAAAGTTTTCATCTTACCAAAGCCCTTTGCGGGAGCAGTTTGCTCAACATATTGAGAAGTCTCTCTTAAGAATGACAACACATCCTTCTGAATAGTAGGAAGTTCCTCATAACCAGTAATAGACAGTGCATAATTGGGTTCATGAGATATTGTCTGTAGCTCTAGGGTGTCAGCATCAGTTGTACCAATGGCGATTGAGATGACACCAATTTCTTTCAGCATTCTGACTGGAGTTCTAATGTCATCTCCAGATCTTCCACCACTGAGTAGTATCAGTATCCGCGGAACTCCCTCTAGGAGTCTACTTCCAGACTCAGAAGTAAATACATGGTCCTTTACATACTGGAGAGCTGCTCCAATGTTGTGAGCATAACCTCCCTTAGGACTTAGATCTCTTACTGCATCAAGAACATCATCCTTTCTTGAGTAACGTCTCAAGTTAAAATTCATTTCTGCAGTGTTGCTGTACTGAACTACAGCCACACGGTCTTTGCTAGCATCAATGTTTAGGTCTCCTACTATTCTCTGCACAAAGTTTTTCATATCTGGAAATCTTCGCTGAGAATGATCAGAACCATCAAGTAAAAAAGCAACATCTCGTCTGTCAGGATCTGTAATCACATAGGGATTTACACTAATTGGTTATAATGAAATTTATGATGAAAAGTGTTTTATGCTGCAAATGTTCAATAATGATGCATGCACAACTTTGTTGATGCATCCACACCTCTTATGACTCTTCAACTCTTCTGTTTTTGCTATAGTTTCTTTCTCTCCTGTGTTTCATATGTGTTCAGTCTTTGTATGTCAATTTGTGTAACTTGACTCTCATTATTAGTGAAATAGTCCAAAAATTGATCAATGTGTTTGTGATCATGAGTGATAAAGCCCACTAATACAGCTACATTTATGAGTGAATAGGCTGAAAAAGCTGAATTTTAAATTTTTATCCCTATTAAGTGTAATGTAAGTTAAATTAACATTTTTGCTATGAAAAGACTGAAAATTCTTTTTTTCCCCTAAATAAAGCTAAAATATTTTGTTTACAATGCAGTTGCCATCATCCACTTCACCATTTGGAAAAATGTAATGCATCTTTGATTTGATGGCCAAAAGATGTCACTGCCACAAGGGGCTACCAGTCTATTACTGTTCACCATTCACCTTCAGTTGAAATAAATCAGTACTGGTCTATCTCAACCTGACAATGCAGGAAGTTGTGCACGCAGCATAAGATCTTGTCACTGTAGTCTTACCATATGATGTTGGTTTGACAGCAGGGGTTTCACCCTTCTGGATGGCTGAAAATATCTGTTGTTCAATGCCTGACATATCACTGTAATCCACTGCAAAGAAAGCATGACTAGCTTCCTGTGAAATAGACTGAATCTCAAAGGTATTTGCATTCTTTGTCCCCACGACAAATACCATCACACCAATTCCTTTCAAGTTTTCTACAGCATTTCTGACATCATCACTAGTACGTCCTCCAATTAAGAGAACTAAAATCTGAGGGACACCATGTTGATGCCTGCTTCCAGAAGAGGCTGTAAAAACATTATCCTTGATGTACTGGAGGGCTGCACCAGTATTGAGAGGTGTGCCTCCTTTATGCCTCAGGCTTCGCACATTGTCCACAACATTCTGCTGTGTTTTGTATGTGTTCAGAAAAAATTCAACCGAAGGTTCCCTGCTGTACTGCACCACTGAAATGCGATCCTTGTTCTCATCCACACTGAGTTTCTCCACCATTCGTTCAACAAAGCCAAGCATTGCCTGAAATTCATTTCGCATTTCATTTGATGAATCCAGTAAAAATACAACATCACGTTGAATGGATTCAGCTTGATCTGTAGAACCTTTGACAGACACAAGGACGATGCTCAGTTAGAGATACACATGAAATTATCCAAGGTAGATAAGATAGATAGATAGCCTTACCTAATACAATCTGTGATTTTAGTCTTGGCTGCTGCCGAGGCAGCCTTTTCATAAATGACACAAGTTGTTGATGGATGCTCCCAATATCATCAAACCCAAGTACAGAGAAAGCATAGGAAGGGTTATGTGCAATCATTTGGAGCTCAAGTATGTCTGCGTTCCTTGTACCTATGCAGAATGGGACAATTTTGTCCTGTTTTAGAGCCTCAGCTGCACTTGCAACATCATCTTGAGATCTTCCCTCACTCAACAGAATCAGTATCTGAGGGATGCCTTCTTGATGCCGACTCCCTGAGGAGTCAACAAAAGCATTATTTCTCACATAGTTCAGGGCTGCACCGGTGTTGAGGGGTTTGCCGCCTTGATGGTTCAGCTCCTGGAGAGCTTTCAAAATATCTTGCTTTTCTGTGTAGGTGTTCAAACTGAAATGTGTCTGTGGCTCTCTGCTATACTGAACCACAGAAACACGGTCTTTGTTCTCACCAACACTGAGTGTTTCTACCACTTTTTGGACAAAACCCTTCATTGCTGTGAAGTCACTCCGTGTGTCATCTGACCCATCCAATAGAAACACTATGTCTCTTTGAGGGGACTCTAATTCAACTAGAAAAGAACAAAAAAAAATCTTTGTTGAGAATCAGACATGTAAAGCATACACTGAAATATATTGTGGTGCAACAATTACACACACTAATTACTACAATAAAAATGTGTTATATGCCAGAAAATTTAAGAAACTGGTAGGTGAAAAATTATTTAAAATGCAGACTAAAAATCAACTAAACATTCAGTCAATGATGTGATCATCATTGGCTCAAGGTAGAGCTTTACAACAACAGAAAGAAAGGCCATTTGCTGATGTTGGGCTGTCAAGAAGATTCCCCAAGGTGCAAAAACAAAAGTGATGAGATCCATACTACAAAAAACAACATGTTAGATGCCAGAAATTTTAAGAAACTGGTAAATTAAGAAATTATTAAAAACACAGAAAAAATTTGAAAATAAGGAGCATATTCTTCAACTCTGTATATTCAGTCAATGATGTGATTATCATTGGCTCAAGGTAGAGCTTTACAAAAACAGAAAGAAAGGCCATTTGCTGGTGTTGGGCTGTCAAGAAAAGATTCCCAAAGGTGCACAAAGACAATTGATGAGAGCTGAACAAGAAACAGCATATCCAGGAACTTTAAGCCAGTGGCGAGTTTGAGAAACATGAAACTGATCAACTGAAATTCTTCTGAAGATGATGCAGTTTCATGACAGTTCAAACTACGAAAGACAAAATGTGCAAGAACATACAATAAGTGGGGAGTCAGATTCAGCTATGAATCAGTGGCACATCTTACCTACAACAGTAGGAGGCTCGATTTGTTTTTCCACCTGGACAAATGCAGCTATCTCTGGTTGAATGGACAAAAGTTCACCAAAAGTGGGCAAGTTGAAAAGAAATCTGGGGGACAAAGCCATTTTGTTAAGCTCCTCCTGTTTAGCATTTTTCATCCCAATGGCAAATGACAAAACACCAATGTGTTTTAGGTCTGATGCCGGACCAGAAACATCATCATCAGATTTTCCACCAGTCAGTAAAAACAGAATCTGCGGGACGCCTTCTTGGCGTCTACTTCCAGATGAAGCTGTGAAAACGTGGTCTCGCAAAAACTGCAGAGCAGCTCCGGTGTTCCGCAGTCTTCCTCCCTTATGACGAAGACTTCTTACAGCATAAATGATGGCCTTTTTGGATCTGTGAGTTTTTAGGTTGAAGTATATTGTGGTGTCCTTGCTATACAATACAAGAGCCACTCGAACCTTATCTTCGTCAATGTCCAGGTCTTCTGCCATTCTTCTGATGAACTCTCGAATAGCTGGAAGTCCATTTCGGGAGTCATCTGATCCATCAAGGAGAAACACTATGTCCCTCTTACTGCTCCCTGCCTCACAGGGTGATACATGGATAGGTAGGAAGAGAATTCACGAACTGCGCTTTAAAGATTTTACTACACTTTGGCATATTGATCAGCATGAGCAAGTTCAATGTGAAAGGACAAATGGCCTATTGCTCTGAAAACGTCACTTCAAGAAAAACTGCTAAAGAGCTGTCTTTTTATCACAAAGATATGACAGAATTTGTTGATTCAAGTTCAAAGTAACATCGAAGTGGACATTTGCAAGGAAGCATAAAAGAGAGCTACTTTATGGAAAGCCTTGTAAAAACAGAATAGCTGACAAAAAAAAATTATGGCAAGACTAAACATAAAGGTCATGTTACAGAAATGTTCCAAAATATTTCAGAATTGTCATCTTATAATCAGTCAATTAGGATTTTATGTCAAATATGTGTGAGAGAAAGAGTTATTCGGAAGAAATAATAAATATTAGAAATAATAATAGTAATTTACTTATGTAACAATTTACTTCCATTGTAGACAAATATTCAAATTCTTACCTACTAAATCAGAGATTCCAGTCATGGCTTCCTCATCGCCATTGTTCAGTGCAGCAACAAGTTGTGAGTGGATTGAGGGCAACTTGCTAAAATCAGTCACCTTGTATGTTAAACCAGGATCAAAGGCAATCAGTTCCAACTCTGACCGACTAGCATCTCCCACTCCAATTCCCACTGATACAATTTCATGGTCTTTAAGAGCTAAAGCTGGGCCTTTTACATTATCAGTGGATGGTTTGCTACTTAGAAGAAGTAAAATCTGAGGCACTCCTTCTAGTCTTCTACTTCCCATGGAGGCGGTAAAGACACTATGTCTCACAAACTGGAGTGCTCTCCCAGTTTTAAGACGCCTCCCACCCTTGTGCCTTAAATTATCAATGGCATTAATGATGTCATTCTTTGTCTTGTGAGAATTTAGATAAAAGTTGGCCTCAGAGGTATCAGCAAACTGAACAACAGACACTCTGTCTTGGCCCTCACTGACAGAGAGTGTCTCTACTATGCTCTTAACAAAGTTTTTTATCTCTGGGAATCCATGTCTTGTGTTATCAGAGCCATCCAGCAGGAACACAATATCTCTTTTTACAGCATCACTTTGTACTAAGACACAACAAATTCAAAATAAAGATTCAGTTATTATGGTGGAGCCCACACAAACCATTTTTCAGCAAGTTAAATATGCCAATAAGAATAATATTTTTTTCTTACCTTGCTCTATGGTGATGATCATCTGTTCCCTTGGAAGGCTCACATAGCTTTTGATCCTTTCTGGTACAGTGCTAAGCTCAGTGAAGTCATTCACTTTGACGGCTAAAGAAGGGTTGTATGACATCGCCTCAATCTGCTTTGGGTCTGCATTCTTGACACCAATACCAAATGGTACCACACCTTCTTTCTTCAGGACACCAGCAGGCTCTTTCACATTATCCCTGGACCTGCTTGCAGTCAAAATGATCAGTATCTGAGGGACTTGTTGTGCACCCCGGCCTCCATTCCTTTCAGAAAAGATGTTGTCCTTCATGAATTTTAGAGCATTTCCTGTGTTTAGATTTTGTCCACCAACCGGTGACATCGTGTTGACAGCTCTTGTCACCTCATCTTTGGTTTGGTAAGTGTTAAGATAAAAAGATGGAATGGGCCTCTCACTGTGTTGGACCACGGAAATTCGTACCTTGTCAATCCCAATGTCGAGTGGTTCAATTACTTTAAGGATAAAATTCCGGATGTGGGTAAAATCTGCTCGAACGTCATCTGTGCCATCAATGAGGAAGGCAACATCTCTTTCAACTCCTGAAACAAAAACTGATGGAAAACAAAAAATAGAATTAGCTGTTACTCTGGAAACATTTAATTGTAGTTTCATATTCTTACACCACATTTAAGTTCATTTATAAAAGAAGAAATACAAAACTCACCAGTTTCCTCAGTTACTGCTGTATCACCAACAACTGTGATCAACTTTGGCATGATTATTTCAGCCACAGCTGGCAAATTAGAGAACCTTGCTTCATGGTAAGCCAAATCCTCAACAAAGGCAACTGTTTTCAGGAGTTCTTCATCTGCTTGGCCAGAACTGACTGTAAAGGTCAAAATGTTTTGCAGAGCCAACGTATCAGCCACAGTTTTAACTTCATCCTGGGCTGGACCACCTGTGATCAGAACCAACACCTGATGGACTCCCTGCCTCTTGCGTGACCCAGCTGATGGCTCGAACATGGTGGAGAGGGCATAATTCATGGCAGCTCCTGTATTCAAAACTGAGCCTCCAGTCAGCCTGAGTTGAGAAATTTTATTCACAACATCCTGCCTGTTGTTGTAGCTGTTCAGATAAAATTCAACTCTTGGATGTTCAGCAAATTGTAGGAGACCAATCTGGACCCTGTCAGGACGTACATCCACCTGGTTGATCACATTGATAATGAAGTCTCTCACATAAGGCAAGTTAGCGCTGCCAATGTAGTTTGAGCCATCCACAAGGAAGACAATGTCTCGGACCACTCTTTGAGTATGCACTGTGGTTATCTCCACCACTAAAGAAAAGCAAAAATATAAATAAATAAAAATTAGTCATGTGTAATACTATGTGCAGTACATTCAGGCTCTAAAACAGGGATGCCCACACTTTTTCGCCTTGAGAGCTACTTTTCCCTTTTCCCTCCACATTTTCCTTTTCTGGAATAGTGATGGTAGATTGGCAGATCGAGCACTTCGAATATAACCTCGTGAATAAAAAGTCCTCCTCCCATTCTGCATGGAATGTTTTGGATAGGTTTTCAGTTTCTTACTTGATTCGGCTCCCCCACTCATTTTATACCCTTTCTTTAGTAGAAATTAATTGGAAGGCTGACAAGGTAGTTAGCTCACTGGAGTTTTGTAGTAGCTCGTGCGGTTGATTGCACATGCTTGGTGACTTGTGTGTCAGAAAAGACAAGGTCTCAGTCTGGCTGCATGTCAATCAAGTAGCAAATGCCATAGGGAGGATGGATGATAGGCTAAACATCACATTTATTTTTAAATGGCACGTGATCTACTAACAATACCTTTGCGATCGACATATTGGGCACTTCTGCTCTAGAAGATGTAAACCAATAAGTGACATATTAAAAGGTCTGTACAGTCATGGCCAAAAATATTGGCAGCCCTGTGTTCTGCCAGATAATGCACCACTTCTCCCAGAAAGTTGTTACTATCACAAATTCTTTTGTATTCTCACGCTTATAACCAGTTAAAATGGAGAAAAGTTGACTCAGATTTGTGTCATGTGGACCACACTGAGCATGGAGAAAAGAAAGAAGAGCAAAGAATTGTCTGAGGATTTGAGAACTTCATGAGTGAAAAAGCCTGGACAATCTCAAGGCTCCAAGTCCATCTCCACATATCTGGATGTTCTGTGTCCACTGTGCACAACATTGTCAAGAAGTTTACAGCCCATGGCGCTGAGGCTAATCTCCCTGGACGTGGACGAAAGAGAAAAATAGATGATAGATTGTAATGAATGATTGTTGGAATGGTGGATAAAGAACCTCGATCCACTTCCATACAAATTCAAGCTGACCTGTAGGCACAGGGTGCAACAGTATCAGCTCACACTATCCATCACCATCTAAATGACAAGGAACGGTATGGTAGGAGACCCAGGGGACCCACTGCTGAAACAGAGACATAAAACAGCCAGACTGGAGTTTGCCAGCACTTACCCGAGTGCTTCTGGGAGAATGTCCTGTGGACAGATGAGACTAAAATAGAGCTTTTAGTCGAGCGCATCATTCTACTGTTTTCAGAAAACCAAATGAGGTCTTCAAAGAAAAGAACACGTCCCTACAGTCAAACATGGTGGAGGGTTACCAATGTTTTGGGGTTGCTCTGCTGCTTCAGCCTCTGGATGTCTTGACTGTGTGTGTGGCATTATGAAATCTGAAGACTACCAATGAGTTCTGGGGCACAGTGTAGGTCCCAGTGTCAGAGTTGGGTCTCCATCAGAGGTCATGGGTCTTACAGCAGGACAGTGACCCAAAGCAGATTTCAAAAAGCACCAGAAATGGTTTCAGACAATGAGCTGGAGAGTTGTGAAGTGGCCAGCAATGAGTCCAGGTCTAAATCCCAGAGAGCTCCTGTGGAGAGATGTCAGAACATCAGCTGGGAGAAGGAAGCCTTCATCTCAGAGAGCTGGAGCAGCTGGCAGAAGAAGAGTGGTCCACAATTACACTAGAGAGTTGGAAGAAACTCACTGAAGTGACTGATTTCAGTTCTTTTGTCCAAAGGGTGGGCTGCCAAATATTAAGTTGAGGATGTCAATAATTCTGTTCATTCCATTTTTGGAGTTCTGTGTGGAATGGATCAGATTTGGCTTTTTTATTTGCTTGTTCTAATGCAAACAATAAAGATAAATATGAGAATACCAAAGAATTTATGACTGCAACTATTTTCTGGAAGATGTGGGGCATTATCTGACAGAAATGCAGGGGTGGCAATTTTTTGGGCATGACTGTGTGTAGTTGGTTCTTTGTTATGGAGACTTGCAGATGAGTAACAAATAAAAACAAAACAACATCAAGTGTCTCCGTAAAGTGTTGTCTTAGCACAAGCCAGCAGAACATCTTCGACTGTTCTGTGATATATGTTGGTTTTAGATGTGTGTGATCGTAGGGAAAACTCGCTCTGAGTCGAGTCATGAACAATTGATGCCATGGCACATTGAATGTTTGCTGGTTCACACAAATTGGAGCAAGAGCCTGCAGCACTTACCCAGCTCCCTATGCTTGTTTCTTCTTTAATGATTTGTTGCTGAAATATTTCAAACTCATTCACTGACAAAACTGTGCTAATTACAGTGCCTTGCGAAAGTATTCGGCCCCCTTGAACTTTGCGACCTTTTGCCACATTTCAGGCTTCAAACATAAAGATATAAAACTGTAATTTTTTTGTGAAGAATCAACAACAAGTGGGACACAATCATGAAGTGGAATGAAATTTATTGGATATTTCAAACTTTTTTAACAAATAAAAAACTGAATAATTGGGCGTGCAAAATTATTCAGCCCCTTTACTTTCAGTGCAGCAAACTCTCTCCAGAAGTTCAGTGAGGATCTCTGAATGATCCAATGTTGACCTAAATGACTAATGATGATAAATAGAATCCACCTGTGTGTAATCAAGTCTCCGTATAAATGCACCTGCACTGTGATAGTCTCAGAGGTCTGTTTAAAGCGCAGAGAGCATCATGAAGAACAAGGAACACACCAGGCAGGTCTGAGATACTGTTGTGGAGAAGTTTAAAGCCGGATTTGGATACAAAAAGATTTCCCAAGCTTTAAACATCCCAAGGAGCACTGTGCAAGCGATAATATTGAAATGGAAGGAGTATCAGACCACTGCAAATCTACCAAGACCTGGCCGTCCCTCTAAACTTTCAGCTCATACAAGGAGAAGACTGATCAGAGATGCAGCCAAGAGGCCCATGATCACTCTGGATGAACTGCAGAGATCTACAGCTGAGGTGGGAGACTCTGTCCATAGGACAACAATCAGTCGTATACTGCACAAATCTGGCCTTTATGGAAGAGTGGCAAGAAGAAAGCCATTTCTTAAAGATATCCATAAAAAGTGTCGTTTAAAGTTTGCCACAAGCCACCTGGGAGACACACCAAACATGTGGAAGAAGGTGCTCTGGTCAGATGAAACCAAAATCGAACTTTTTGGCAACAATGCAAAACGTTATGTTTGGCGTAAAAGCAACACAGCTCATCACCCTGAACACACCATCCCCACTGTCAAACATGGTGGTGGCAGCATCCTGGTTTGGGCCTGCTTTTCTTCAGCAGGGACAGGGAAGATGGTTAAACTTGATGGGAAGATGGATGGAGCCAAATACAGGACCATTCTGGAAGGAAACCTGATGGAGTCTGCAAAAGACCTGAGTACTGGGACGGAGATTTGTCTTCCAACAAGACAATGATCCAAAACATAAAGCAAAATCTACAATGGAATGGTTCACAAATACACATATCCAGGTGTTAGAATGGCCAAGTCAAAGTCCAGACCTGAATCCAATCGAGAATCTGTGGAAAGAACTGAAAACTGCTGTTCACAAACGCTCTCTATCCAACCTCACTGAGCTCGAGCTGTTTTGCAAGGCGGAATGGGCAAAAATTTCAGTCTCTTGATGTGCAAAACTGATAGAGACATACCCCAAGTGACTTACAGCTGTAATCGCAGCAAAAGGTGGCGCTACAAAGTATTAACTTAAGGGGGCTGAATAATTTTGCACGCCCAATTTTTCAGTTTTTTATTTGTTAAAAAAGTTTGAAATATCCAATAAATTTCGTTCCACTTCATGATTGTGTCCCACTTGTTGTTGATTCTTCACAAAAAAATTACAGTTTTATATCTTTATGTTTGAAGCCTGAAATGTGGCAAAAGGTCGCAAAGTTCAAGGGGGCCGAATACTTTCGCAAGGCACTGTATGTCTACATTGCTATTAAGTAAGTAAAAGTTTTTAATGTAAAACTCCAGGTAATGTTCTCTTCACATTAGAAGTAAATTAACATTAAGAGCTTTCAGTCAGTGAAGAGAAAGGCTGATATCTGTTACATGAATGCATGAAAAAGAACATTGCATAATGCATGATATTGCTTTGGTTGAGGGAGGAGACCATCACAGTTTGAATATGGTCAGCAAGGTCATGCCCGATTAATTGTAAAATCATGGTCATCGGGCAAAAAAAGTTGAACTTGGCTTAACTTTTTCTGCATCCAGCAAGGCACTGAATAAATTATACAGTTTACATTAGTAAAGGTATCAAACTTGGATAATTTGTTCATCAAGATCTGATGTGTGATTTAAGTGTTCCCTTCATTTTTTGAGCAGTGTATTTATTTATTCAAGGTTTTCCTTTGGCATTCATCTGTATATGTTTATTTAATCAAAGGTTAGTTTGTTCATTTGTTGTATTCCTTTTTAAATGCACTGACTGTGCTAGAAGACAAAGCATCACCTGGTTCAGTGGGTCCTTCAGTCACCACCACTCCAGCTAGAGTAGAGAGCGCATCAGTAATGGCCCTTGGGTTCCGAAATAGTCCGCGGAAGTCCTTGTGCATGAACACAACGCTGTCAGTAAAGGCAATCCGCTTCAGCTCCTCCTCATCTGCAGCCTTGACGCCTGCAGTCAGAGTCAGTACGCCCATTCTCAGCAGTGCCCTAGCAGGTTCTTCCACACTGTCACTGGACTTTTTACTGGTGATCAAAAATAAAAGCTGGGGTACTTGTTCTTGAATTCGACTGCCCCTGTCAGGTCGCAGCATATTCTCACGCACAAATTCCAGGGCTGCTCCAATATTGACCGTCTGTCCAGATCTTGGTTTGATGGCGCCCAAAGCAGCAATTAATTCCTCGCTGGATCCATGGGAGTTGAGGCCGATCTCAAATCCAGGGACATTGCTGAACTGAACCACACCCACCTGGACTGCGTCTGGACCAATTGGCATTTTGCTGACAAAATCCTTGATGAATTCACGCACAATGTTGATGACAGCTGGGCCCATTGTACTGTCAATTAGGAAAATGATGTCTCTTTTTCCAACTGCCAAGACTGAAAGGAAAAAAAAAAAATTATAAAAGATCATTCTAAGAAATTTTATAACAATAAATCTGTAAGACTGTAACTAGAGGTTAACAAAGCCAACCAAGGATATTCTGTTATTATATTTTTTATACTTAATATTTGTATTTGATTACGTAACTAGCAATAGGTAATAGTGACTAGTGGGGAAAAGGTGCCTTTTAATTGCTTCATCTTAAAGATGTAATGTTTAATTAATGTTTTGATATTTGGAAATGACATTCGGTATGGTGCCTTAGAAGATATCAGTTAAGCTCAGAATAAGAATAGAGATGCTAACATTAATGATTGATATACAAAACTAAATTAACTTTAAATTTTAAACTAAAATCACACTGCAGAGCAGAGTTTAGCCTGAAAGTGACACTGGGCTTTGGCTTTGTACAGAATCCAGTTTCTATTGGTGACAGTTGATTTTTATGTCTTGTTCATTCATTTAGCTCAGAAAGCCATTTTATTGAGTTTTATTGAATTTTTAAGACCCTAATTTATACAGGACATAAAATATAGCTATGCATTGATTGGTGGACTTTTCTCTTTTTCAAAGTTTGATGACAAGAAATTGTATTCAGAAGTAAACTGCACACCTACACACAACATTATTTATTTGAATCCAGAAACTTATAAAAACAACATACCTTATGTTCTATCAAATAATATTCAAGGCATATATGGTATGACAGCCAATGTTGCTATTCTGTGCAGCTTTTCAGATCATTGACTTGGGTATCAAGTCTATATGGTAAGTTGTTCACGAAAAAACTGAGCTGCCAGCATGAAACTGGTAGAGAGCTGGAATTAACAAGTGGCTGAGAGTCAGACATATAGCATTGCAAACAGGTCTATATTTTCTGACAAGTAATGAAAAAAAAGCATTCCAATGGATGCCGTTTCCTTTCCTTCTGGGCTATGTTAGTACTATTTGAGTATTTAGCCATAATAGCTTGTTTAAAGTATGTATGTCGATCTTGTCACTGTGAACCTGTTTTGAATTCAACCATTTGCCCTATAAATATTAAAACTAAGTTAGTAGCAGCCATTCAAATATCCTCCCTAATGATTTCTTGTATTATTAATACAAATTCGCTTTAATCTGCTTTTTCATCCTCTGTTAAACACCCTTATTACAAGTGAAAATATTGCTAGCTCACACTTTCCAGGTATATCTCAACTTTCACACTGTATTAGACTTAATATGCTTAATTTATGATGTCCCCCTCCTTAATCACAGTACCCTGCCAACATATACAGAGAAATTACATACCTTGTGAGTACTCATTCTGAACTATAATGGTGCCTTGGATCACCCCGTTAATGTATGGGAGCAGCTGGTCATCCATGTTTGCTAGTTCTCTGAAATCAGGAGCTGGCAGGACAAAACTTTTATCTGTAGCAACTGCTTCCAGATCTGCAGTGGCAGCGTCACCGATCACCACGCCTAATGTGATAACACCAGCCCTCTTAAGGGCCCGGTCACCACTACCAGTATCATCAGTGGATGGCCCAGCACTGATAACCACCAACACCTGGGGCACACCCTCATTTGCCCTGCCCCCAGCTGTTTGGCTGAAAAGGGTTTCAGCCACTTCCAAGGCAGTGCCCAAGTTAGATTCGTCACCCCCTGAGTAGGCGAGGCCCTTCACAACTTCCAGGACTGACGATTTGCTTTCATAGCTATTTAGATAGAACTTTATCTCCGGATTGGTGTGGTACAGGGCCAAGGCCACACGAATAGTGTCCCTGCCCACATCAAGTTGCTCAATGATTCTCAATACCAAATCACGCACAAGGAGGAAGTTTTCTGCTCCAATGTTCTGTGATCCATCAATTAAGAGTACTAGGTCAGCTGAATCTTGTGCTTTAAGGAGAGAGAGAGAAAACAAAAAAAAATCGAAATAGTGAAAGTGTTAACATAGTGAGACAGAGACAAAGAATCAAAGAACCCGTGCTAGCATGTCATGGCATGTGTCAAGTAACATTCAGAGTGAACAAATCAATAACAACATTGCTAAACACATCATACTGCATGTAGGCTGAACTGAGGAGATTTCCTAAAGTGCACTAGTCAGAATCTTAAGTTGTATATGCTTTTCCCTACCACAGAATGGTTATTTGGATTGGACATGAATCAAAGTGAGATGAGGGTTACTGATCGAATAGTGTTTCTATCAATATAAATACTAACTACTGATACAAGTAGAGTTCACCACATCTTGAGTGGTCTACAGTGCCAGGTTAATGAGACCATCAATATTTTTAACATGTAGAAAAGGCATGCTTCTCAAATTAGGGACAATTAGAACCCTAGCATAATGATAAGAAAAATGAATTTGACATCAGATTGATTATTACAGAAACAACAGTGATAAATAGCCCAAAATGTTGAAAGGGACTGAATAAATACATTTTTCTAGCATTTTTACAAATGTTTTTTAAAGATGGGAGTTATAAAGTATTTAAAGTGTCAAAATATATGGCAAAAACAAAGGCTGAATGTAACTAAATGGCCTGGTTTGATACTGAATGAAGTATTGGGGTTTAATGCAGTTTGCTCCCTGTATTAACTCCACTGTGTTCAGCCATCCCATGCAGAGTCTGGTTATCAGGATCAGATAAAAGTGGCCAGTAATGCCCCCGTGGCCCATCCTTGGTGCTTACAACGTTTCAGTACTTGAGAAAATAATATATGTGATTCCATATAAATTGAGTAAAAGCATGTAGCTTGGTGATGCTTCCAATTTATCTTGAATCATCTATTTTGGCAGTGATCATGTCTTTCTTGGACAGTTTTTTGCATGAATTACTCTTCACTGGAATTCATCTTTCTCACTCCAGTGAGTTACTGTAACATATTAAACATAATTTATGGACATCTACATATTAAAACATTCTCAGTGTACTTCCACTGCAAGTCAAGGATGAGTCCAGGCAGGTTCATCACTGTTTCAAATACAGAATATTGCACATATTTTAAACAGATAGACAATGTGACTGATAAAGACAAACATATATATGCAAGACACATAAGCAGTGGTGCATGGTTAGCTATTGTTAAAAGCTCATTGATTATCTTTTAGATGTATGTTTTAAAGGGTAAGGCATCTTAATACCATGTTCTTTTCCAAAGGTTTACTGAAGGAATGTTTTTAATCTGAAGTGTCATTATATGGATTTTACGATTTTATTCTGTTGCTGTCTGCACAATCTCTCACTTACAGCCATGTCTAATACATGTCATTATCTGTCTTAAATTATGACTGAGGCTATTGCTGTAAGCCAACGCAGTGCTCAAATAGCTACCATACCTAAAAGCACCTGGGACAATGCTCACATTGCTTGCTCAACCCACATTGGATGTGGCTTTGCACAAGGATATAGCTGTGCCATTACACAAACTGAGCATCCTAATCCAAAATGCACTAAAGGTGTCAATCACATGCAAATCATATTGCAAGATTTAAAGCATTAGGGGTATATTAAATGTGGTAAGACAAAAGTGATGTTAATTTTGCAGGTGGATAGTGAAAGGTTATTGTGGTTAAAACAATACTTAATTGGGTTAATAATAAAAACTAGTCATGGTCACATATGCAGCAGCTTCTTCCTGCACATGTAAACACATTAGTATAGTAGTGACGCTGGTCCCATTTCATTACCTGTCCCTCCTCCAGTCACAGGGGCCTCATTTGCCACAGGAGCACCCCCTGACCAGGTCACTGCGCCGCAAAGCCCCACTACTAAATCTTGGATTATATCGGCCAAAGTCAAAAAAGAGTCTACACTGAACATATGCGTGTCATGGGGCTGGCTAGCCATCTCTCTGAGTTCCAAGTCCACTGCATCCTGAACTCCAACTGCAAACACCTCCACGCCTGCAAGCCGCAGCACCTGAGCTGGCTCAGCCACGTCATCCTGGGACCGCCCATCTGTTAGCACCACCACCACCTGGGCCACTCCTTCAACAGCACGGCTGCCTGAAGCAGTGGTCAAGTGTGTACGTAACAGGAATTCCAGGCCCAGGCCGGTCTTGGTACCCCCACCACGATAAGACATAGCCTTGATGTGTTCCAGGACTCCCTGTATTGTTGGGTAACTGTTGAGCTGGAACTCAGTTTCAGGCCAGGTGCTGTACTGCACAAGGGCGAATTTAAACCTGTCCCCTCCAACCTGGTGCAGTGATTGTATCAAACTGTACAGAAATTGTCTGACATGCTCAAAGTTCTCCTCTCCCATACTCCAGGATGAATCCACTAGAAAGTACATATCAGCTGCCAACCCTTGTGTACAATCTTCAAAAGAGAGTGTTTGGAGGACAGAAGTAAAAACCAGTGAGAAGATGCTTAGTGTTTGGTACCAAAATATTGTTTTGGTAACACTGTTGCACATTATAGTTGTAATGTTCAGGTAATTCTAGGCATCATTCTGATTTGTTTATCATAAGCATCTGACTGGACACCAAGTCATGAGGTTTTTTCCCATTGTGAGATACGTAGTTTGAATGCAAATTTTAAAATATAATAATATAAAGAAAATGTCATGGAAAAATAGCCAGTTTGTCAATAATGCTCAAGTAGAATGGGAATTATTCCATTCTCTATATACATATACTTTTGTTTCTTATCTCACTTTTTTGTCTTATTTGAACAGGTGATATATTTTTGGGCGTGCAAAAACTTGAAAAAAATCTGATTAGATTAATTTAGTTAAACTTACCATCCTGAGCATCAAGTTTAGGGAGAAGCCCTGCAAACAGGACACCCAGAAGGGCACACAGTGGTAACAACCGATGCCTCCTCATCTTCAAAGAAACAAAGGGGACACCTGTGAAACCAGAAACAAAAAATAAATATGACCCAGAAAGCACAGGCAGCAGCACTACCTTAATAACACAAGGTCCTTTGTAATACTTAAGATTTAAAAATGTAAAAAGTTCATCAAGCAAAGTGAAATAAGTGAAGTAAAATGTTTAAATATGAGCATCTCTACAGGATACATCTTATATAAACATGCTGCAAACCTGGCCAGCTTTAAAACCACAGTATGTAATATTCTTCAAATCTTTTTTAGTAGAAATATCCCACAAATAATATCTTAATTGGAAGCGTTGCTGACCAAGGCTCGTGTGCCCAAGACCCATAAAAGAGTCTGGAAGAGGGCACCCAGGTGCCCGTAGTCCATTGGTTACAGTGCAGGGCACCATATACCCTCCTGGCTTTTGGGATGTCAGTGGTTCAACTCTGGCTGCTGATAGCCCTGTTGCAGGTCTCTGTTTCCTGTTTGCCTCTACATGACACAATGATTAGTAAAGGTATAAAAAGCCCAAAAATAAACCTTAAAAAAGAGAAAGCCTGACAGCAGTGTAGAGATATTCCTTTTTAAAAATTTTTGTTTTTAACCAGGACTGCTCTCACTAACTGAACAGAGAAGGAACACACATCTGTTAATCAATACATGAACACGCTTCAGCTTTATTTACGCTGCTATGGCTGATTCGCAGGCTCACAAGCTCCTGAATCCAGAGTTAGCTGAGACAGCTGCACAGAAAGAATACCAAGAAAAGAAAATGTTTTGAAGAGAAAGAAGAAAAGAAAACAACAAAAGTGGATTTAGATAAAGAATTTATATGGGTGCCATTTTCAGCAGATGAGTTTACAAATGGACCTATTATTTCTGCTTGATTGGCAAGTTGTGAATTTATTTATTGTTACATGATAATGACTCAAACATTACTCTTTGTACTTGTAGCTAAATCACACCAGGAGGTGTAACAGCAGCTGGCTAAGCTAAAGATGTCACTGTATCGCTAATTTCATCGCTGTTGTGTAGTGGACGTCGCTACACAGTTGTACTATGTTTATAGTAGACATGAAGCAGAGCAGTCAGCTCGGTGAGGTAACATTATCTGAATGGCCACCAATTGAATACTGTCACTAACATGTTGAATTTCTCTCCAGACTGTGGCACTGTGTGTGTTCACGATGGGCTGGGTGCACAGGTTGATTCTAGAGTCTCATGCTAGCACTATCTTAATTTTAAATTAATAAAAATTGTACCTTTAAGGTTTTAACATCTTATTGTCCCTTAAAGTTTGCAATGCTGGAGCAATTTGATAAGGTGTCTCTTGTGGGGATATCCAGTTTGACGTGTTTACACTCCCTCTTTCTAAATATAACATACAGCATTGCATAAGCTTGTTTCTTTAGCCAAGACTGCACCATTTAATCTTTGACACAACACAGAAGAGAAAAACATGTGTCTTGTCAGCCTTTTTTGCAGTGTACAAAGATGAGGTGTCCTACCACTATTTCTACAACTGAACCTGTCAGATTTGTGCACTAATTTACCCTGTTCTCACTCCGATGTGCTCAAATGCTACATAACCTCTATAGTAACATTTACATTACAGAATTGTTCAGCAGTCGTTTGCCATAAAAATGTCCAAACCATTGTCAAAATGTGCACGTGTTTATTTTCATTCCTCACGGGGACATTACACTGACTTACATTCCTACCCTACCTTTAGTGATAACCACTTCTTGCTTAACCCTAACCTGTACTGTAACATTAAAGTTACGCCAACCTCACCCTAAACCAAGACAACACCCTAAAACTCAATTATTTACATGATGGAGACCAGCATCTGGTCCCCATGAGGAGGGCTGAGTCCCTACAATGTGAATGTGTAAACAAGATTTGGTCTTCAAAATGTAATATCATGCACACACACACACATGCGTGCAGGATTGTTCCTTGGACACGGCCACAGAGGGAATAACCACCAAAATACCGTCATTCTAAAATAACTTCTCACAAAGAACTGCTGTAGAAGTACAAATTCACAGACATTTGTGCTTGTGACTCTTTGACACTACTGAAATCAACCCCAAACCTTTCCCTGTACACCAAGTCTCAACACTCAGCAACCCTGATTGCTGATTGCTTGTTTTCACTTTCCCTCTGTTTCTGGGTCTCAAGATATCAATGGTCCTTGCAAAGACAGATGCAAAAGAACTCATGCAGACACCCCCAACCTTTTAAATTTCTAACTACACTGAGGTGATAATATGGGTGGAGAAATGTGCCTAAACAGCCAGGGCAAGAGCTACAGAACAATTAACACACTGAAGCAAACATGAAACTGTAAACTTCATGTTCATGTTTCACAAAAGCATATAAAGACAAGCACAAAATGCCCCAGGATGGTCAACATGGTTTATGAACAACAATAAACTAACAATGGGGGTCAAAGTAGATATCACTTACTCAAAGATCATGATGATTACGCAGCTACATTTTCGGTGTTGATCTTTTCTTTATATAAAAAACATGTAAAGTGCTTTCAAGTAATTCACACTTGCAGTCCCCCAGTGCTGTCACTATTCAGGGATTCAAGTTCACCAAGTTCCTTTATTTCAGGGAAAGCTAAGCTCTCTTGGACATACTAACAGATGTTTGTGCTCTCCACTCATGCTCATGTGATTTCAGGTCACTCAGCAGTCACTTCACCGCCAAGTTTGCCAGACCTGTCAACACTATCTCCCTTTCCGCCACAGAGAAAAAACATAGCAGCACAGTGGAGTCCTGTTTTCTCTGATACAAGCCAAAACAATGGCAACATGGGGAATTACATTAGGGTAAATTAAAAAATGAACAAGAATATTAGTGCAGATGACTAATTCCTCAGGGGATTAACTGTCTGTTCAGGAGCTGCAGTACATGCACCATTATGTTTACCAGCTAGTCGCTAACTTAGTCTGTTGTTTGATGATGGATATGTAATGCACAATGAGTTTAGGAGAGGATTTAAACTGAAAACAGCTTCTTGCTCCTAGAAAGTTGATGAGAGCAATAAGACTGAACCACAACAGTAAATTTACAAGCTACAAAACTAAAACTGAGTTAAAACAAAGAATGAAAACAACTAATAATTATCAACCAACTAGTGGTGGTTAGAAAGTCTCTGTAGGTTCATAACTGCATGCAACCTCTTTCACATCACACATTTTCATTTAAACCACTGTTTAAAAACATATGGATTCATTCAGATTTAATATTTAAAAAATATTAATGTGCAGCTTTAATATCTAGTGTCAGGGACAATGCAATGCAATGTCAGAGAAAAGGAAGCTAAGTCATAATTTAATCATTGATCAATATGCTTATTACATCTGCTCATATAAAACCTCAATCTCTGTCTGCATCTCAAAATGATTCAAAACTGCCACCCCTCCAAAGTGAGAGCCTTGATTTAATTTCAGTTTATTGTGATACTAGTCATGCTTCTGATGCTTTTAGACCACTTAATCTCATTGTCCTCAGCTAAACCTCACAGGGGTACGAGAACTCATTGTGCATTGCTCTGGTTGTTTTTTGACACTACTGCCAGGAATCTGAACCTTTCAAATCCTACATATAGGATTAAAAAGCTACAGTTATACATGGATTCTCCTCCAACATCTACTGTATCTTGTCATAAGCCTCAACCTGAGCAGAGCAGACAGCCATATACAGCATACAACATCACGGTCATCTAATAAAGACTGTAGAAAATAAAGAGTTATGACGTTATCATGTTTGTGTGTTTTTTTTTTCTTTTTGAGGTCCACATGTGTGTCTCTGTGATAGACTGAGTCATTAGTTCTGCTACATGTGTAATTCAGGCACGACCAAAAAAGTGTTTAAGTAGTTGAAACTGTAATCAGTTTATGTTATTCACTGCGTAGAATATATTGCTCTGCTCAGTGTACATAACAGTATGTCTTACTCAGTGGCATTATTTATAAATAATACCCATGTCGGTATTCAGAGAAGAAGATAGACACTGCTGGTGCTCATGAGTACACTGCAGCACATTTTCAGCTGGACCTCACACACTCTTTTGTTGAAAAGACCACCCATAAACATGCACATGCATAAGCGCACTCACGCTTGCTCACAGTCCAGTGCAACACACAATTCCATCAGCCTCAGTGACAAATAGCAACGTCATTAATCAGTGTGAGTGCCACAGTGAAAAAATACTCTGCTGCAAGAAAAAGTCCTGTATTCAAAAAGTGCTCATTATGCAGAATCATATATTTACATTAATCTATATTATTGCATTCTATTATTGATGCATTATTGTGAACATCACATTTAAAGGAATCTTGCAGCTGGTAAAGATGGAGCAAATGTTAACTACAGTAACTGATGCTTAAAATTTGAAGTGCTGCTGGGCAGCTTGTGAATTTCTTATGATTATACTGTATTTTGTTTTATTAATCTAAGTCTGACAAGTATTAGTAATTAAACTTAGCAGATAAATGTAGTGGAGCACAAAGTACATTTGTCTTTAGAATGTAGTGAAGTTGAAGTATGAAGTAGCAAAAAATGAAAATGATCAAGTACAGACACCTCAAGATTAGACCTAGGTACTTGAGTGCATGTATTTACTGTAGTTACATTCCACCACTGTGCCAGCAGACATGGCTCAGTCTCCTCACAGAAAGAACAGATATTAGAAGGTCCTTGAGCCCAGCAGGTAGTTGTAAGGGGAACATTTCCACTATACTCAGAGCTGCTAAATACACACCGTCAAGAGGTTTCTCAGATGACAGTGAGTAAAAGCTACAAGACAGACACTTTCAAATAAATTCAAATTTCAAAATGCATTTTTAACAGGTCTGAACAAAATAAGAAAACTACGAATAGCCACTATAGCCATACACTATAGCCAGCTACATTTGACCAGGCTACAAAATAAATAACAAAGTGATGACAAACAATACATTTAAAGCAGCGACAAACCCACAGAACTCTCACCAAACTCTGCTACTGTGCTTTCCTTTACTTCTCTACAAGAAGTTAATGCATCTTTCAGGCCACTGTTTTCATTTGGTTTTCTGGCCCACATGTTTACTGCTTAGGTTCATTCTCACCTTTCTCATCAGCATTGTTAACAGTGGGTAGTTGCTTTGAGCAAAGAAGATTAAAAAAAAAAACACTATCTGCCCAGCACCAAACAGTTGACAAAGGCAGCACTTAGCTGGTGAACATGGTGGAGCATTCAGTAGCTAGGGTTGCTAGAGTCGGATATTTCCTTCAGCACTTTGAGGAAAGCAGAAAGACTTAATTCATCAGGTGCAACATTCTGTAAACCAAGTGAACACTAATACTGCTCTGAATGTGTAAAAGAGCAACAGGTTGTTAACAACTTTGCCTGATCAACCTAAAAGGTGATTGTGTCTGAGCAGCTTGTTTCTGCTGCCCCCTAGTGGTCTACATTGTATTAACTAATCAGAAAACAAACCCTGGTCTTCAAAAAAAAGTCTGGCAGATGTTTATTATTTCACTTCTGTTTGGGGTTGCAAATTAGCTCCATTAACACTTTCTCACATTATAAAACTGACAACAAAGCATGTATCAATTATACTATCAACAGCAATTACTGATGTCAGTATTTATAAAGACCAGTTTCTTTTCTTTCATGGGACATCTCTATTGACTAATCTGGGTGAGACAGGTGAGGCAGCAAGAGCTGGGGCTCATTTCAACACTGTAAAACTGTTTCCGATTGTCTGGCAACTCCACACTGCCACTCAGTGGCATCACATGAGGAAGGATCCCTTGTACGTTCAGTACAGTAGGTATGACTTTGAGAGCACACGTTTTATCTGTCTGCACTGCGTTTAGCAATTTGAATTGCCTTTGTGTACAAAAATGTGCTATATAAATAAACTTGCCTTGCCTCCACATGTATGAATCAGTCATGAGGCTATGTGTATCCTCTTATCCAACCCTCCTGACAGCTGGAAGGATGTGACGTGCCGTGTGTGGCACAGATGAGAAGAGGATCAGTGATAAAGTTGAAAGGCAGAGATGGAAGTAGGCTGGGCAGGCAGCTCCACACAGCTGGTGTGTATTACTCTGTCTGACACCTAGCAGATGTGTGTTCAAGCATCATAGCCAATGTAAGCCTGCAGGCTGGCTGAGTTCAAGGATTAAACATGACACTCATGCAGTGTCAGTTAGAATCGGAGAAGAGAAGGAATGGCTTATAGCAAGAATCTAAGCATTCATTGTTAGAATTTGGGTGATGACAGTGAGTTCATTTGAATTTTTTGTACTGTATTTTCTCAGTCAACACCTTGAAAGTTCAGAAAGTTACTGCCATAATCACCCCCAAACAATGCATAATAATTATTGTCCCTTGTTTATTGTATTGTTTGTTTCTTTAAAAAGAGACAATTGGAGCAGTATCTCCCTGAACTAGAGCTTTCTGAAAACTGTTTCAACCTTCCAGATGTCTGTGCTGCATCATGGGAAAAAGAAAAAAAGCTGGAGAGAGTGGCGCAGCTATAAAACATAGTACTGTTGATTTATACTGTATATCTTTAAAAAAAAAAAGCCTTGTTAAAATCCTACAGCTCTGCCAGTAACAGTTCAGATACTTGCTTCCAAGGGGAGCTCCAGCGCTGTCACAAGGCTGACAGTAAATTATGTGAAAATGCTTCATGCACATAAAACCAAATCTGGAGTGCACACCAAGTTTTCTTTTGCCTTTGAGCAGTGACCAAGTTCTTCCACTCTGTGTCATAGCAACAGGCTACATGCAAACATAAAACTACATGGAAGCAGTAGCTCATGGGACTTATGACAAATTTCCAGTGCAAAGTCATTATGGTGTGACTAAATCAGAAGAGCACTATAACCTAATTTACACATCAAATCCCACATGCACACAGTGAAATGCTGCAGAGGATAATTCCTCTGTCTCTACTTGGACAGTCTTGCAGCAGAGCAGAATATTAATGACATACACCTGGTCCTCTAAACCCTGGAGCCCATTAGCACCACCGCCACCACCACACTGATCTTTTGTCCAGTGGGTTAGACCCCTTCTGGCCCTCCTGGTTCATCTGGCCAGTAGTGTGGAAAACACTTGCTTCACACTTTTCCACTTTTGCACTTATTTCAGAGAGGGTGTGGTTTGGGGCTACTGCTACAGTGGAAACATCAACCCATCCAAATGCTGCTCTTTGGAGCCAGAATACTTATCACGTCCACAAAGTGAGCTATTAAACGATGACCAGTGATGTCTTATCTCTTTACACAAGTTAAAGAATATTTAATACATTTTGGAACAAAAGTGAGTGGAACAATCTGCTGTATTACAGGATGCATTCATTACACAGAAACTCCATTCTACCATATGTATTACAAAACTTTGATCAGATACTCACTGCTTACCACTCTGACACTGATCCTCAGACCACAGCATCTCAGGGATTTCATTTTTTCTCTCATCACAATTATATGACATCTATAAGTTAAGCTTTGTAAGAACCAAGAGTGTCAAACAGAAGAGCAGCATTTTAAGATTTTTTGAAGAGAAACACACACACACCAATCTTCACTCACATGGACCATACATAACATTGCTGAGGTCTCCTTCACTCTGACTGTGGCTCACCTCTTGCCCTTGCAGCACTCTCACCACTAAAGTATAGGTTTCAGTCATGCTGGTAAACACATGCAGTCTGATATTTATGAGTTAAAAGCCAAAAGCTTTGTACAATCCTATGATTACAACACCCATCATAAGGCCACATGGAATGACTAGAAACTATGCTATGGTCAGTGCACTATTTATAATCAACAGTGAAATCAAAGATACAGAGTAAATTGTGAGACACGAAGAACATATGCAACCTATTCCTGCAAGTTTCCTCCAACAGAGCAGATTTAAGACTTACCCTGAGCTGAAGTAGCTGTACTCCACTGTATTTGCTTTGGAAGAAAAATGGTTTCAGTTATGTAAAATGACTGCAAGCTGGACTTTTGGTCATTATCCTTTTGGTATATTCCCCTTGCTGACTTTTCCAGCACCTCCTGAAGGAAGGTAGTTGAGCAGAGCAGTGATAGGTTCACTGAATGAGAGAGAAGTCCTGAGTGTGGGGGGGTGGTTGAGACAAAGAGGCAGACAACCTCCCAGTCTCAAACCAGAGGAGATGTGGTGTTGAGTTCAAAGATGGGATGGGACAAATTTCCAAACTCCTGAACTTCTGGCATTTCCCTCTTCCTCCTCCCACTTTCTCCAAAGAAAAGGAAAAAAGAAGAAGAGGAGGGAGAGAAGAGGAGAGGGTGGGCAGGGGGAGAAGGAGGTAAATGAAAACCAGATACAGCCCTGTTTGGTCTGAGCAGTGGGGAGGATGATGTCACAAATCTGAGCAGGATTTTCACCTAACCTTTTTCTACATTTTGCCATTTCTCCCTTGACCTCTGTAGGGTCCTTTTTAAGACTCTACCATTCAGATTGTTGTGTTTGTTTAAAAAAAGAATATTTTAAATAGTTTTTGCACCCTTTTGTTGTTGAATTAAAATGAACATTGCTAAAAACAAAATGTAGTTTGGATAAATACTATAGAATATATTGGTAAAGTGATTTAGGGAAATGTTTGTTAATTAATAAGCTGGTTAATTAATGAGTGATCATATATTGTCAAAGTACATCTCATAGTCTCAGCATCTGATAAATATCATGTATTGTGTAGCGGCGCTCTTGGAATGAAATCTCACCAAATAAAACGAACTCACAAATCTCTCACAAAGGAATGTGCAAGACAGCGTCCTGGCAGAGGCTAAAGATGTGCACGCTGTGAAGGAAGAGCAGTGTCACAGTGCCATGGATTCAGTTGTTCCATGAAAACAAAATACATTTAGCCATAAAACTACACAGCAAACGCATTCTACACAGCAGCCTTTAGGAGATTAGTTTTATTTCCACCACCTCACAGAAGCATATGGGCTCATAGTAACAAACCAGAGAACTCTCATCTAACCCTGCAGACCCCCTCAGCTCTATTTTAGCATCTTTGAGCTCATTGTTTTTGTTTTATGGCCAACAGCTTCTCTGTTCTGTTGTTTTTGCTCATGTACATCATTACCAGTCACAAATAGCCAACAATATTTCATAAATCCACTGTGCTAGCTTCTTAGGACCAAACAAAAAAGTTAGCAACTTGTGAACATACTGTGTATTTTGCATTGTTTGCACGGTTTGTTGCTTGTTAATACTGTTTATTTTGTTATACTACACAGCCTTATGTTGGTTTACTGTTTACTTGCCCCTTTGCATGGGGATATGTACATGCACATTGAGAGCCAAAGTACCAGAGTCAAATTCCTCGTGTGTCCGACACACCTGGCCAGCTGATTCTGATTCTGACATGTTTAGCAATTAGGAAGCCATAGAGTTTCTCTAAAACTCTGTCTGTAGTGAAAGAGATTGCTTGACAAACCCACAGAGAATTATTACCCAACTCTGCAGGTTTCTTGAGCCATCAGAGCGCTTAGCCTCATCATTATTTAGCTTTTCCAAACCACATATTTCTTCTTATCCAGGAGCAACAGGCATGTTTTCAGTGGGAAATCTTTTAATAAACCCACTGTACACAACCTACCTAGAGCAGACAAAGTTTGTGACTAGCTGGAGAAAACGTGGGGCATTTATGACTTAAAGAGTTTCTCTTTAAGTCATCAACTCGGGAGTTGATGTGTTAAAGTTGAGTGAATATGGACTTATGTGTATCACGACTCCAAATTAATGTTGGTGTTATATGTGCTGTAAGTGTCGGTAGGTGACTGCTTGATAACCCATGTCAACTTTAAAGCCTGATAGTATTTCAATGTATTTTCAAGAAAAAAAAATTCCAGGTTTCAGCATATCAGTTTATTTTGAAATGTTTCATTTTCCTATCAGACACCATGTGACTGCTGTGTTTGTGTGTGTGCATATCATGTACATAACATCTTCCACTGTCAACATACTTTAAAGCATTTTTTATTGAATGCTGAGAGAGATATAGTGAACTGCACAATTCACTTACTTAAATGGCAACAGGAAACATCCTTCAGCAGCACGTCACTGTTGAACTTTTAAAAATGTCCAAGTCAAACAGAGGGAGGATTTCTGCAGCAGCATTTTTTTTTTTTTTTTTTTTTTTTTTGTCAGTGAGTTAAAACAGACTTTGTTACCAGAGGTCAATTTGCTGTGAAATGAACTTCACTCCCTCACATCTGTGTGAATATGAGCTGAAAACTGTGCTCTAACAGCAGTTGAAGATCTGGTGAGGTATCCTTTGTAGTTCCACTGAGCTCTACAGATACTCTGCTTCTTAATTCATACTATGCAAAAAAGAGACACTTCAAATGCACCATACATATCTTTATACCAGTGGCCCAATCCATCAGTGGTCTGTTGTCTGTAGATCATTACTCACACCATCAATATTTCCTGCGCTGCACTATTATGATGGTGCTAGGCAACCACCCTTGTAACATACACTGAGTTAGTTGTTATATGTTCAAAGATCCAATCAACAGCTAGACTGAGCTCAAAATAATGTTTAAACTGCTTCTTTGACAAAAAGGTGTTCCTTTGTGTTAATAATGTAAATCAGTTATTCAGTACATGTTAAGTTTAGCTAATCAAGAGGAGAATACATCGGCAAGGACAAAAACAGGTAGTGAATTCAAGACTCAGGCAAAACCAGAACAAAAAAGGTGTGTATGCAGAAAAACCAGCAAGCCCTAATGAGGGAGGTGAGACAAGTACATCCAGGTATTTTTTCATCTCTAGGAAAGTTGCCTTACATATATTCCCTTGTGGGTGAGCACTGACCTAACACAGACCCTTGCAAATCAAAAGCTTACACATGTCAGTATGAAAAGGACTAACAGTTATATTGCTGGGTGATGTTAATGTACTGCTCACAGCTTTTAGCAATTGCCTGAGCTGTTGAGGCAGGGCAGAGCTGACTTCTGTGGTAAATGGGTTTGGCTGTTGCATCCCACTAAGGTGACTTCATGCAGATGGATGAAAGTGCAAATTGTTGCTTGTGATGTCTTGATTTTCTCATTTATAATTACCAGCTTCCATAGTTCCAACATATACAGTATTTAACACAGGACAGATGAGCATCACTCAACTATTTATCATTTTAAACATGAAAATGGGAACAAATGGACATTTTCTTTAGCGTACAGATGATATTTTGGGTGTGGCAGCAATGCCTTTAGGCTCCTACAGTATGTGGAAATTATGAAAAGCATAGGAAATGTGTCCTTAAGCCTTGTAGAACCACAAACACACAAACACTCAATGTTTATTTTATTTCCAAAAGCATGAGACTCCCTCCACATAACTGGAGTCTTCATACTGGTTTCTACAAGTTGCTTTCTTTGCCTGTGAGGACGTTACCATGAGGAACAGACTGTTCACCGGCCAGTGTGAGAAAAATACGTGTTGATTCCACCAACACATGTATTTCCACTGGAGCATACGTAAAAACATGGGTGGAGATGGGCAGCTTTAGCTCACTCTGCCCATGTCTGGTGAGGAAAGTATTAATACTCACAGTAACAGTTGATGCCCAACAGAAGTGGGTGCAACTAGGGGAGAATAACACTCAGTAGTAGAATGTTACCTTTTTACATATCTATGTATTCCAGTTGTATTTCACAGTATATGTATCTGCAGGTATCAACTAATTTACATGGGAACATTCCACTAGCAAAAGTATTCTCTTTCTCCTCAATTTTCTGTTTTGTGTTTATTATTATTTATAAAATGTTTATTATTTGATAGTATTAATTATGACTGTAACCAATAATGATAAACGTGATGCAATATCAGGCAAAGAGACAGAATTCTTTCTAAACAAATAAACATAAAATATGTTCGAAAATGGTACCACTAATGTACGGACGTAGTTCTCATTTGTCTAATCCTTATTAAAACAAAACAACAGTTTGCCATTTCATGGTTTACATGCCAAACTATTTCTTGAGAGGACCAAAAAGTTACTGGTTCTTTGCCTGTTACCTGGCAAACTCATGATGAGGAAAAGACCTCTGGAAATTATACATTAAATGTATTAAAAGTGTTACTCTAGTTTTGTTTAGTAAATAAAATACACACTACAATGTACGGGACTAACACTGTTCTGTATAAATGGAAGACCGGGGATGCATTATCTTAAAGGCCTCACATTTACTACATATCAAATGTAGTCTAGAAAAAGGTGAGTTTTTAAAAGACCCCTGTAATCTGAGATTCACTGAACAGCATGACTATAACAGAGTCAGCATGTGATGGAAACATGGGGAATGTAGAACAGGATGTCAAGTGCCAAATATTCAATTTTAAACAGGGTCAAGTTCAAAGGTACTGTACACCAGAGGTCTGCGGTGAATTTAGATCAAAGTCAGTGATATGCATGGTGAAGTGATCTGCTTTTCTTTCTTTTGTATTGGTAAAAATGAGTGTTAATGGGGTGACAGTGCACGCAGCATGAGATAGAGTCCCATGTCTGATTCTGCAATTTTTTCTAATAATGGTCTGGGTAATCATACTGGTAACATCATGGCTGAAACACAAAATCAATCAGTGTCAAATCCTTTCCGTGGCTTTCCTATTCATGCACATGCTATCATACTGACTGGCACATGCGCTATACTTTCCACTTTGTTAACGACTTTACTTAGTACCACCCAATGACTCATGATAATACGAGTCCTATGAAATAAGCTATTTTTTTGTTAATTTACACAAGGATCTATGGTGTCTTAAAGCCATCATGTAGTAGAAAGTTGGGATAGTCTGTAAAATCAAAATTAAAGCGGGAAACAGTGATGTGTAAATCATCTGTGCCCTGTATGACATTGAAGACAACACAGCAGCACATTATTTGATGTGACACCTCATCAATTTTATTTTTTGCTCAAAACAAACATTCACTTCAATTCTAATGCTGCAACACATTCCAAAAAAGTCTGGACAGTAAAGCGTTTACCACGGTGTGATGCTGCCGTTCCTTTTCACAACACTTAAAAGACGTTTAGGACCAAGGACACCAAGTGATTCAATGTGTCAGATGTCATTTTGTCCTGTTCTTTCTGCAAACAGGTCTTAAGGTGCAACAGCTTGAGGCTCCTGCACAGTACCTTAGCTGTTCCTAGGACTGCACTCTTCTGGACAGTTTATATACACATATATCAGTCAGTATATAACAACAGTCAGTGGTTTTTCTTTATTGAGAACATGGCTCCATGTTCTGAGCACCAAAGGAGCAAATACTTATGTGAAATTTGATTTGTTTAGGAACATCAGGGACTATCAAGATATTTTTCTTATCTGTACTTTTCAAAGAGTTGCGGATATTTTAAGAGATTGGCCAGTTTCTTGGGAATCCCCTGCAGTTTATCTAACAAACAAAACAAACTTCCTGACGCAAGACACACCCAAATAACCAAAATACACTCAAGACATTTTACATGCAAACCTTATATAATACCAGTGGTAGAATCAGGATGAAGGAAAATAAGTAAAGAGTTGCAAAAGTATAAAACTTGAATAAATGTCCTGATTAAACAACTTATAGATGAAGTAGTGATGATGTAAATAAAACCTGAAAATTCTGCCATAAAGTAAAAATACTGTATTGAATGACAATGTCAGAAAGCGATAGACCTATCTGAAATCATAGGTAAACTACGGTTTTATTTTTATATATCTTAAACAGACATTATATTATGACACAAATATACCCTGATCAGTTAATAATGCTGTTTTTTTGAGGCTGCTCTGTCCATTTTTTTAGCCTAACTTTGCCACAGGTTTAAATACTGTACAAAACTGGATTCACCTCTTAACAGATGTACCAGATGTGTGTGTGTGTGCCTTCGTATTACTTACATTATGGGGACCTGTTAACACACTCACATTGTGGGGACTCATTGAATTTTAGGGTGGCAACATGGTTTAAGGTTAGGGTGAGGTTTGGGTTAAGGTTAAGGTTAGGCAAGTAGTTATGGTTAAGGTTAGGATAGGTCTATAGGAAATGAATGTAAGCCAATGCAATGTCCTCACAAGGGATGAAAACAGAACGTGTGTGTGTGTTTGTGTGTAAACTGCTTAAAGATGACACTGGTAGGGGGAGCAGACTGGGGAGTGGAGGTGGAAGGCAACAGCAGCAACACACCCTCACTGAACGAGGAAATAGAAACTTATCACTCCTGTCAGAGGCATTTCTTGAAAACTTGGTGTCAAATCTGCTGTGTTCCTCTCTTGCTGTGTTGTCTAGTTAACTGTAGTATGTGCCTGCAAGTGGAAATGTGCGTGTTTGTGTATGGCTATGCTTGAATGTACTTGAGCATATTAGTGTTTTCCTGTCCTTAAACCAACATGAGTTTGAAATTATTAAAATTGTATAATTTTTGTCAAGTTAGTTTATAGCCAGACAGGTTTGGCCTCAGGATCAAAACTAGAACTATAAGACTTTTATCAATAAAGGGCACCAGTACAACTCTTGTCACAATATTGAAATTATGAATGTGATTGGATTAATACCAATATTATTCATATTCTAAATACATTTTGCTTTAAATGAATGCTCTTGCTTAGAAAGTCATGCATTAAGTTAAACTTGGTAGTCTGAAGTGTGGATTGCCATCCCAGGTGGAATGAGAGCCGAGAGCCATGTCCACACCTACACACTTCACACCTATAGATAGAGTGGAATTTCACTCGCTACCATCCCCATACCCATGAATTACTATAAACATTTTCTTTTACCCATTACACATCATTTGATTGGGTACCTGCCCCGGTGCAGGACTCTGAACTGCCTTCTGGTGATAGTTTCACATTCGATGTACAGACAAAAAAAGTGCTTTTGATCCTCTCATCTGACTCTTGGCACGTTCCAAACAAGTATAAACTTGATTGTGAATCTGTTTGGAAAACTGTCAGTGATGATGCTTTTTGCCTGCTATGTGTGTGTTGGCATGTGTGTGTGAGAGAGAGAGAGACCTCGCTGAGGGAAAAGCCCAGACACAGGGCCAAAAACTATTTATATAGACATTTCCTCTGCAGAGATAAACCCAGCCTCTTAAATCTACCAAAAGACTTGAGCTTCCATTGTAGATGTACAGTATTCATCACACTGGGCATCTGTTTAATCTTGTATCCTCAGAAAGCTGTACTTTAGCTCCAGTTTTTGTATTCAGATCAGCAGCAACAATCAGGGCGAGGCAGAGAAGCTTGTGATTTGTTCTTTTTCCTGCTTCAGCTCAATTTTCAAAGGGGAGTTACAAACAAGCACTGAAACATGCAGTCATTACTAAAGTTGGAGGAAGACATAAAACAGTCTTTTATTTAGCTATCGCTGCACAGTGGGAGGCTCCCACCTACCTCAGTATTGAGGCTATAATGTCTATTATTTAAGCTTTTTTGTGTGTGAAATAAACAATGGCAACCATAATTGGAAAATCATGGTGGGTAAATGTCCCCCATTTTGAGCCTCTCAGAGGGAAAGAAAGAAACAACTTGTATTATTCTATTACATTAATAAACAGTATAAATCCAGGATTCAGTTTAAGTCATGAAGAGTATGATAAAATGAAAATGGCATAATTCACCACTGAGGACATTATTTATATGATGCAGAGGAACAAAACTACTTCTGTTATTTGAGCCTAACCTATGGACAATTTGTCTGATCAGTTTTGACACCCTTTGTTGGTTCAATACGAAAGGGAAGAATTCAGCAATACGTACTATGTAGGGAACAGACAGGCCTAACTGGCTAAAAGGAAAAAAACAAAATTATTTCAGGCCCACAATCAGTTATAAAATGGAAATGTGTTCCACACATGAGGAACACAGCTGCGTACCATCCTGTGCTGATCCCATTTCCTTTGATTCCCCTCACTCTTATCAGGATTAAACAGCGATATAATGGAATGACTCCAAGGGTGGACGTCACAATGACATGGCCTTTCAGTTTTACACCTGGATCTTCATCTGGTCTGGCTCATGCTCTTTCTTCTGCCTCTACTTGTTTGAAAGACAAGTAGAACAAACAACATAATTGCATCATCTTAAGCTCTAATATCATCACTGGGACTTTGGTGAAATGTCCAAGTAACACAGTTAAGTCTGTTTTAAAAGAAACTAAGTGTTTAGAGCTCCCTAACATGGCCATTCACTGATGCACAAATATTTCCACACCCATTTTTGGTTTGGAACGCTGTTCTGGAATATTCCTCCCTTACATTTCCCATGGTCAACCTCAGACCCCTGTTACACCTCCTTCTGCGTGACAACAGTGGTGTAACTGGTCACGCTTTCTTCCCACTCTGCCAACTCAGTCTCACTGGGTGGTACATTTTTTGAAAAGTCAGCATTACCAGTAGTTTTTCATTGGGATTTTTGGCATTAAGGGAAAACATATAATACTGATAACCCATGGGTAATCTGTAGGATTTTTTTAAATACAGGCTTTCTACAAATGTCTGTTCTGCAAAAAAAAAAAAAAAGTAGCTGCTGTTTTGTTGGCTTCCACTCGTTCCCACAAATGAGGCAGGGACTGAATGTCTTTGACAAACCTAACTGTTGCAGTAGCTTGCTTCTGTGTATCACATCTCCCTCTCACTCTGCCAAGTGCAGCCACACAGTTCCAGCCACCACCATTGCTTCTCTGACTCACCAATCTGACTGAACAATGCCTACCATTGAAGTCTAAATGGGTGCCTTTAATTGACAGCTGGGATCTATTAATGGTGTAGCCAGTAACCATGGCTACTCCACAATAAATTACATATGTGCATTTTTATGAATGAAAATACAATATATTTCAACTGGGTTCAAGATGTAGATACGGTTGGACTCTCATAGTCCTTCGCTGTCCTGAAAAAGGCCTTCAGAGTTGCACACGTTTAGGAGCTGACTCACTATACTGTCACCTTTTCCACTTCTGCTCTATGAGCACTATTTACCTTGAGAAGCTGTAATTTCCATGATTTGGTTAAATGAGGTGGCTTGCTTGACATGTGGAAATAATTTCTATTCAACAGGCTTACCACTCTCTCAATGTCACATGAAGTGTTTTACATTATAGATGAAGGAATCGGGGAATTAGCTAATAAAACTAGATGAGTACTGATGTATAAAATTGGTAGTTTTGCTAATCTGCCACACTTTAGACCCAGTGCAGTTGTATCAATGTGCAAAATATGTTAAGTCTTTTCAGCTCTTGCTTAAATCTAAGTGAGGTTGAGGCAGTATGGATAGTGAACCAGCTGTTTGCCAGTGGACAGCGATTGCAGTAAAAGAATACTTTTTTTTTTAAAGCATCCCACTTGCTGTCATGACACTAAAGGTAACCTAAAATCTTTACCATGTAAGACTTAACTCTGTAGCACAGTGTACAGTGCAGTGTGGTGCAGGGGACCAAATGAAACCAATTGTCTGACAGAGTGGATTAATGTTTATGACTGTGAATGTTCTGCTTTATAGCAGGATTATTTGGGACGTAATGGCAGAGGCACAACAAATGCTTTGAAAAGATGGACTGCAGTATTATATCGCTGCATTTGCCTTTACACTCAGTGCTATGTTTAAAAAAGAACAGATTTAAAAAAGAAAGATGGTGTTTTGACCACAGGTCAGAAGGTCACTGTCTAGATTGGATAGCTAGAATTCAGTGATTGCACTTTGGCCATTGCATCATATAAATGATTCATTCCAATTGTGCTGCGTAAGTGTGTCATCGTACATCCATTAGACAATCAATCTTGGAGTTCATTCAGTTTGTTTTCCCTATTTTATGCTTCTTCTCCCTAACTCCAGACTCTTACTACTTTCCTGCCTTGTGTGAGGTGGGATTTTACTGCAGTCATTTATTTTTCAGGTGGCCCAATAGGATTAATTCAATTACACTGAATTAAACAGTTTCAGTACTTTCTAACACCTAGGCCACAGAAAATTAACTTTTCCCATGATTTAAAGATTTTAAACAATATTCATAAATAATAGAACAAATTTGGGTATGTGTGAGATCTGACAGTGCTAACAATCTCACTGAGAACCAACAGTTTGCAGTTTTAGACAGTTTGCAGCCATATTTAATTTACCAGAAATACTGGAGATCAGACGGGTACTTCTGGGTGTGTAGGAGAAATATCTCATATCTGCAGCAAGTGTAGCATGATGCTGGCAACTGTTGACACTTTCAGAGATGAGACCTTATTACTTCAGTTCTTATTACACTTGTTGCTTGCCAGTTGAATAATTGATTTATTTGAATGGCCACTGAGAGAGGTAACCTGGCCAGGCCCTTTTGTCAGACAGCTTGGAAAGTATATGATGATGAGCACAGCTGTTTCCCCCAGTAACCCAATGTTTTTGGGAGAATCGTTGGTGGAAACAATACGCCTTGAGGACATTCAGTGAGACAGGGAACATTTAGATTTTCAGTTTTTCCAATTTAACTGCATCCCCCGGATGTCACTGTATCCATGTTGAACACAAAGCTGGCCTTATGCATACAGAGGTTTGTGTGGTTGTTTGCAGCATAACTAACACTATGTCACTGTGCATTGATGGTGCATTTCAAATTACAGGCTGCAGATACACATATCTCCATCCATCCATCCATTTTCTTCCGCTTATCCGGGACCGGGTCGCGGGGGCAGCAGTCTAAGCAAAGATGCCCAGACCTCCCTCTCTCCAGACACTTCCTCCAGCTCCTCCGGGGGAAT